>NC_089045.1:8270000-8490000 GCF_034140825.1 Oryza sativa Japonica Group
CAAATCAAAACAATTAATGACTGCCGGGGTGGTCGATCAAATTGGTTGGGTTTATGGCACGGCGTTAGTGTTTGTGTGCGGTGCGGAAGCTGCGCGCGTTAAATCATATGGATAGATAAATTGCAGCAATCACTACCACAGAAGTGGTCATCACTGCTGGTTCGGTATGAACCGGCGGTGAGAATTTATCACTGTCAGTTCACTTTGGTTTCTTTGCCCAAACTGAAGTAAACTGACAATGTTACTAAATATCACTACCCAGTTCATTTGCGGTGATATACCACTGCTGGTTCTTGTTATGAGCTAACAGTGACAGAGGAATAAAAAGTAGAAAGAATCTTATATTCAGAAGAGTAAATACATCTTTTTTACTTTAGAGTTAACGGTCAACCCACAGTCAACTGACGGGAGTGACATGAGAGGATGCGTAAATTTAGACCAACTAGGAAGGTGGCCCGCGCATATGCGCGGGTACTTTACTAAATTAGTATTGATTAAATTTGTATTATGAATCCTTATTGTGTTGAAATGACTTTTTTTAAAGGAAATAGTCTGAATTACACCCTTAAACTATAATGACAGTGCGAATTGTTTCGGTTATATACGATGGAATAATCTATAATGTTAATAATTAGCATATTATTATATAGATGGGAATGATATAATTAAAAAGATATAATGTGGTTACATGCGACATTTTTATGCTATATATATATATATATTTATATATATGTTTTTCTTGGCAAATACTAAGTACATATTTTTTCCTCTTTTTTTGACAAATATTTTTTCTCTTAGGGTAGGTGTGCGTATGCCTATTTCTATGATGGGTGTGCACACGTTTATATATGCGCTCGAGATTGCCTTTAACATTAATAGTAAAAAAAATGCTTTCAAGAAAATTGGCGAGATGGCGTGAAGCGGTGCTGTGTAGCGTGGCTTCTTCGACAGCCTCGCCAGGAGTGGTCGCTACTCATATGCACAATTTGTGGAAAATCTCAGAGCTGCAAAGAAAGATAGAGAAAACTACTTGATGGGGCTGATAGTATACACACTCTTCTTTTTTTCCTTTATGGCATTTCTTGTGTACGTACATAGTGAGGGATTATTTGAATAGATATAATATAATGATTGAAAATAATATATCCACTGGTTTATGTGTAAATAAACAGTTATATTTTTCTTTTCTTAATATATTTTTCTTATATGTTCTCTAATTTATTAGAGCGTCATGCGGCATCTTGGAAGTGCAGGAATGCTATTAGTCATAGTCGTAATGGATTACTTGAAGAGGTCTAATCTTATGGTTAAAAATAATTTATCCACCAGTTTAAGTGTAAATCAATGGCTAGATGTTTTACTTTTTCTTATAAATTTTATTAGATTTACCCTAATTTATTAGAGCGTCACGTGGCAACCTAGGAATGTATGTAGGTGTGTGGGAACACTATTACCCAATAGTTTCAATATATTTGTAGTCAACTATTATTTGTTGTGGCTTGGTGGTATCAATACTTACCTATCATTTGTTGATGGTTTCTCATTTAGTATTGTCCATTATCAGTACTTGATAACACACTGCATATTAGATGTCATCTAATTATTAGGTGCATTAAGCACGGATGCTTCATAAGTAATTAATATGACTTGATAATTGGTGGACAGTGGTTTGTATATGAAACTTATACACATAGGAATTAGTAGGGATATATGATTGATATATTTGGCTCTATTCCTAATTGACAAAATATATTATATACTATATATTTTATAGTAAATTTAAGGTTGAGTTCTAAAATCTTATCGGATTGGCTACTCCCTCTATGGTGAGATGTTTCCTGAAATGATGCATGTTTTCAAATACTTTCTATGCAAAGTTTTTTTAAAAGATCAAATAAATCCATATTCAAGTTTGTAATATTTAATACTTAATTAATCTTACGCTGATGGCATGCTTTTTTTTCGCGTGTCCTAGATAAGCTCATCTAATGAGGTAGACCGAATGAAACCTAAGAGATAAAAAATACATCCACATGGTGTAAAAAAATATATGATCGTTAATTTTCCAAAAATATATGAATAAAGGAACATATATAATATATGAAAATATATTCATGATAATTTAATAATGTCATTTGGGCATATCAATATTATACAGTAGGGAGTGAGTAAATTTTAGAACGCTGCTCATAATTTAAATTCTTTTTATTTTTTGAAAATATAAGTCCAATTTAACTATGTTCTTAAGAGATATACAATCATATAATCTACAATTTTAATTTATTAATAATTTTAATGGATGTTTTGATGCGATGCGCTATTTAGAATAAAACTTGAAATAGCATGTATTTTTACAACTTTAATTTAACATGGTTTTTCATCTAATATAAGAATATAAGAAGAAAAAAAAAGAAAAAGACTTACAGGGATACGTACGTACGTATGTACGTACATACGTACAGGTCCACGGGGACACCGCGGGGGTAACGTGGGATTTTTTTTTTATAGATTGATTTGGGTTTTTTCTTAACAAAGATCTAACTAATGGTTTAAAATAGCGGGTCCACCAGATTAAATGAAAATCGATGGCTAGATGTTTTGCTTTTTTCTTAGAATTTCTAGGATTTACTAAAGCGCCACATGGCAATCTAGGAGCGTTTATAGGAGCGCCACATGGCGGTTTAGGAGCGCTTGTAGGAAGTTTAATGGACTTTTAGTATATAATAGATAGATAGAAATAGATAGATAGATAGATAGATAGATAGATAGATAATAGATAGATAGATAATAGATAGATAGATAGATAGATAGATAGATAGATAGATATATGACATATAAGGAAAAAGCCAATTTTCAGTGGCATACAAGGGATCAGACTAATTTTTAGTGGCATATAAAGGGATTCTCTCTAAGAAAAAGTACCACCGTTAAGTTGGTATTACAAGCCAGCACTGATACTATGGAGCAGATATTTTGGACCATGGTCTGGACTGTTATGTTCATTGAGTAATTAACCGGTAGTGATATTTACAAGAACATTTAAAAAAAAGAATAATAAACTTTTTTATATAAATCCGAGTGAACACAAAGGTAAAATCAAAATTGTGTAGGTCAACGAGATATACAACTTTGTCATTGACGACCTTTTTATTTGAGATACTTAAAATGACTGAATATGTGTTAGAAATTCTGAAATATTTGGATATTTTATTTTGAGTAAATTTCAGAAAGTTACATATTTAGTGACTAAATTATCAACTCACCACAACAATAGCAGAGAAAATTATCATAAAAATGCAATTCCTTGAAAACCTAAAGTTACTTATACATAGGGCCTGTTGGCAACTTTTTTGACAAGTTGACAAGCACGATCGTAGCACCTTAAGCCTTGCGGTGATCCTAGAGTCGCCAACCACCTCGATCTAGCAAAAAAGCTAAATCTAGATGGGTTTTGATAACTAAACCGGCTAGCGGAGCCAATTTCTAGATAACTACCCGTCTCGTGGGCAAACGGAAGGTTTTCAGGACAAACCTACAAAGAGGTGTCGCACTCTCGCAGCAGCGGCGGACGGTTTACGGTGCAAACCGACAAAGATGGACAAACTAAGAGAAAACTAAAAGCAATATGAAAAGAACGATTCGATTGATTGATAGTAGATTTTTTTTTACAATGAACCGGCCTTGTCCCTTATATAGGGGTTGGTCTTGCCTTCTACAGGCCCTCCTCCACGTCCAACTCGGGGTAGAATCCAAAGGAAACCCGAAACATGCCTTCCCGAGCAAGGAAACTTCGAGACCCGACGAAACAGGGTCGGACTCGGACCCGCCGTTCAGACCGGCCACACACCACCGGTCTGACCGGCCTACAACCGGCGGTCTGACCTCCCCACACATGGCGGTCAGACCGGCCCACTCGGAGGAAACCGGTAGATTTCCAAATTTTGGCAATCTTTCCTATTCTAATCCTAGATACCAAATTTGGGTGCAAACACATGCCCCCCTGCCTTTTTGATGAACAACGTGAATCTAAAAGCATAGAGCATGTTTTTGATCTTAGGACGATAATCCAATTACCGGCCATAGTACCTCCTAAGCATCTTGCCAAACGCTCGGGAAGTATTTCTTCAATTATTTCCCGTTGATTGCTCGCTGAAAACGCTCCCCTTGAAGTGTCTCCAAAAAATATGCGTTCCCTCGAACAATGCCGCATATTCGATAAGGACCTTCCCAACTAGGAGATCACTTACCGAACTCCTTGGATCGAGTACCCAAAGGTAAAATTGTCTTCCAAACCAAGTCTCCAACTTGAAACAATTTTGCTTTCACCCTCTTGTTGTACGCCTTGGCCACCCTCTTATTCTCTTTCTCTATCTCTTCCAATGCCTTTAAGCGCTTGTCGATGACTTCATCAAGATTGTCTCCCATCAACGTCTTGTAATCTTCAGTTGACAAATCATCTTGCTTGATATAACGAAGAGAACCAAGATTTACCTCCACCGGTAAAACGGCTTCTTGACCATAAACCAACTCACAAGGAGTGACTTTAGTGGCACCATGTTTAGATATTCTATGCGCCCACAATGCTTCGGAAAGCACCTCATGCCACCTCTTCGGGTGTTCCTCAATCTTCTTCTTCACTAGCTTTAGCAATGTCTTATTACTCGACTCGGCTTGACCATTAGCCTGAGCGTAGTAAGGAGAAGAACTCAACAATTTAATACCATAAGATTCGGTAAAACTCTTCACTTCCTTAGACATAAAAGAAGCACCTTGGTCTGTAGTCAATGTTTGCGGAATACCGAATCTATGAATAATATGCTTCAAAATAAAGTCAATTACCTCCGTATGAGTCATATTCTTCAAAGGCACGGCTTCGGCCCACTTGGTGAAGTTATCCATAGCAACTAGCACGAATCTATGCCCCTTTGATGATGAAGGATAAATTTGACCAATGAAATCCAAAGCCCATCCTCGGAACGGCCATGGTTTGATTATAGGGTTCAACACGGCGGCGGGCGCCAATTGAACATTGCCGAACCGTTGACAAGCCTCGCATCCTCTATAATATTTGAAGCAATCATCAATCATCTTCGGCCAATAGAACCCCGCTCTTCTAAGTAACCAATTCATCTTGTGGGCCGATTGATGAGTTTCACAAATTCCTTCATGCACCTCCCCCATAGCCACTTTAGATTGATCTTCATCTAAGCACTTCAACAAGACACCATCTATGTTTCGGCGATACAAATCTCCATCAAGCAATGTATATTTGAATGCTTGCCGCCGAATTTTTTGATCAACCTTAAGTGTGGGATCTTTTAGATATTGAATCAAAGGAATTCTCCAATCCTCTTCTGTATCCTGGGCACAAATGTCCGAATTTTCAATTAACTCGGCCTCTAAATCGATTGAAGTGTACCCCCCAGCATTCTGCCCAGAACCAGTCAGACCGGCCACACAGGGCCGGTCAGACCGCTCGTGGTCGCCGGTCAGACCGGCGGCATTCGGCCGGTCAGACCGCCCTTGGTCACCGGTCAGACCGGCCGTGCAACGCCGGTCAGACCGCCTCTGGTCTCCAGTTTTGCCAATTTCGCACAAAAATTTAAAATCAAGCACCGGTTCTTCTAATATTAGAAATAATCCATTTTTCACATTATAGCCAGATGCTTGTTGTGCCAAGTCATTTGCTCTAGAATTATCACACCTAGCAATATGTCTAATAGCAAAATTATCAAAATTGGCAATAATATCTAAACATGAATCGAGGTACCTATTTAGTGATCCATCCAAGCACTTGTAGATCCCGGCAACTTGTTGCACCACCAATTCCGAATCACCAAAGGCCTCCACATATTTAGCTCCAACCATCTCCATCACTTGTAAGCCGAACAATAAAGCATTGTATTCGGCTTGATTATTTGTGCAATAATATTCCAAACGAACCGATGCCTCATAACACATGCCATTAGGTGAAATCAAAACTACCCCTATGCCTTGACCCTCTTTGCAAGAAGAACCATCAAAATAAATCTTCCAAGGTATAACTTCAACTAAGCAAACCTCTCCCTCATAAGCAACATCTATATGATGGTCTACTATAAAATCACATACAATTTGGCCTTTTATAGTTTTCAATGGTTCATAAGCCAAATCATATTCTATCAAAGCATATGCCCACTTGCCAATTCTCCCACTTAGAATTGGCCTTTGCAACATGTGTTTAATAAGATCGGTTTGACAAGTAACTATGCATGTACTAGATAACAAATAATGCCTCAATTAGGTACAAGCATAGTATAAGCATAGACAAAGTCTCTCTATAAAAACATACCTCGTTTCGGCATCCAAAAGACGGTGGCTCAAATATGTAATGATATATTCCTTGCCATCTTCTTCTTGCGTCAAAACGGCACCAATGACTTTGTCTTCGGAGGCAATATATAACCGAAAAGGCTTTCCGGCTTTAGGCGCTCGCACAACGGGTGGAGTAGATAAATACCTCTTCAACTCTTCAAACGCCTCTTGTTGTTTTGCCCCCCCAAGTAAAATCGGCTTCTTTTTTCAAGCGAAGTATAGGAACAAAAGCATCGATTTTACCTGCTAGGTTAGAAATAAACCTCCTCAAATAATTCACCTTACCTAGCAACTTTTGGACCTCTTTCTTGCATGTCGGCGCTTTGAAATCACAATTTTTTTCTATCTTCTTAGGATCAATCTCAACTCCTCTCTCATGCACCATGAATCCTAAGAACTTCCCCGCCGACACACCAAAAGCACATTTAAGTGGGTTCATCTTCAAACCATACCGGCGCATTCTCTCAAAAGCTAATCTCAAATCGGCTATATGGCCTTCCATACCATCCGATTTGACAACAATATCATCAATATAGATCTCTAAGATAATACCTAGCAAATCATGAAAGATCAAATTCATTGCCCTTTGATACGTTGCACCGGCATTCTTCAACCCAAAAGTCATGACAACCCACTCAAATAAACCAACAAACCCCGGGCACCTAAAAGCCGTCTTGTACATATCCTCTTCCGCCATAAAGATTTGATTGTAGCCGGCATTACCATCTAAAAAGCTAATCAACTTATGACCCGAGGCATCATTAATCATCATGTCGGCTATAGGCATAGGATATTCATCTTTGGGAGTAGCTTTATTTAAATCTCTAAAATTTATGCAAACTCTAATCTTACCACTCCCCTTCTTCTCCACCGGGACTATGCTAGAAACCCACTCCGCATAACGACATGGCCTAATAAACCCCGCCTTCAATAACCGATCAATCTCCTCTTTGACTCGGTCATATAATAAAGGATTAAAACGACAAGGTGGTTGCTTATAAGGCCTAAAACCCGGTTTAATTGGAAGCCGATGCTCAACAAGCTCACGGCTAAGACCCGGCATCTCATGGTACTCCCATGCAAAGCAATCAACATACTCCTTAAGTAGCTCGATTATCTTAACCTTATAATCGGCTTTCATGTTTTTGTTTATAAAAGTCGGCCTTGGTTTAGTTCCATCACCTATGTCTACTTCCTCCAATGGATCAGCCGATGTAAACCCTTGTCCAAGCTTCTCCACTTCATCAAAATCTTCAACGGTTTCACCAATATCGTTCTTTGTAGACCGATATTCTTGCACCCTCTTTTGTAACCACTCTAAACTAGCCTCTTTACTCATTATATAAATTTACATGGCTTAGCCGTGCTACACTAGCCGGCTTTACAGAAATAGGTACAAATTTGCCATCGGAGATACTAATAAAATCATAGCTAGAAAGATCCCTCCCCGATAAGCATTGGATATTCCCATGACGCCACTCAAAAGTAGCATCGGCCATTGCAACCTCGGCTGATATATCCGCTTCAACAATTTCAACATCATCGCCGTCCCATTAGATTAAACATTGATGCAAGGTAGAAGGCACACAACAATTTGCATGAATCTAACAACGACCCAAAATAACATTGTAGTTACCTTGCACATCGACGATGAAGAAAGCGGTTGGTAGCGTCATGTTTCCCACGGTGAGCTCCGCCAAAAAGATACCCCTCGCCTCCGTTGGTTCACTGTTGAAGCCATTGAGAATCATGTTGGTCTTCTTCAACTCATCATCCTCACGCTCCAACTTCTTGAATAGCGAATACAGCATCAAGTTCACGGCGGCACCTCCATCCACTAGCATCCTAGAGACCGGCTTCCCATCAACATGGCCTTTGAGATAGAGAGGCTTCATGTGACGGTTTGATTCATCGGGTTCCTCAAAAACCGCGTCTTTAGGACCTAATGAGAATTGGGCAACCTCGGCTTCATCCATAGCACAAAACTCCATAGGCAACATACACACCATGTTGATATCCATGTCCTCCTTTGGAGACGATTTACCTTCATCAACCGATTGTCCTTCCTTCTCCTCTACATCAATCGGTTTTGCCTTCTCTATGGACTTAGGCCTCCATACCGGTGGTGGTCGCAACTCATTGAACCTCTTATCCCTCTGTTCTTCGGCCTTTTTCTCTCTTAATTCTTGGGCCCGAAGACGTTGCAACCTTCTCTTTTGCGTAGCCGTCAAATCCTTAGGCATCCACCTAGGATTCGGCTCTGTTCCAGGAGGCAAATAATGCCCTCTATTAACCTTGTTTGGAGACGATGAAGCCCTCACATCGCCCTTTGCAGCCCTCTCATCAAACCGACGCTGGAGCCCAGTCAGACCGGCTGTAGACCACCGGTCAGACCGGCCAGACGCGCCGGTCAGACCGACGTGTGGCGTGCGGTCAGACCGGCCTGAGGCGTCGGTCAGACCGTCGTCAGATCGGCGGTCAGACCGGCCTGATGGCCCAGTCAGACCGGCTACATGACCGCGGTCAGACTGGCCAGAAGGCCTGGTCAGACCGGCCGACTGCGAGGAGCTGGTACCGGCTTCGGATTTCTCGCTTGGGAACTTTCCAACTCCATCTCCAGAAGGTATAGGCACATCATGGGACCCTATCTTGATGGTAATCACTTCCGAAGTCCTTTCCTCCACCTTGGTGCGCTTTCATTCCCTCTTTTCTTCATTAACCCGATTTTTACCATAAAATCGGCTTTTGTTTGGTGAAGATAAGCGCTCATGAATTGGCCTCCGTGGTCCTCCCCACCCTTTGTTGAATTGCATTGGAGGCATATGATTGTACATTGGCGGCATTGCCCCCCATGGCATGAAGTAAGGATAAGGATAACTCGGTGGCGGCATTGGATAAGAACCCCATGACATGTCTTGTGGATGAAAATATGGAGGTGAACGCGATCGTCTTGGTGAGTGACCAAACCGCTCCCTAGGGGGTGATCTTGGTCTTTTCCCTTTGTTGTGATCCCTCTCACCACCTTGCTTCTCATACTTCTCCAAGAGCATATCGAAGGTTACTTTGGTCTTCCTATGAGCCTTAGAAGTTGAAGCTTCACCCTTGTTCTCCTTCCAAACACCAACCTCCGGCTTCTTTGGCACCATCATCTTAAGCCTTGGCTCACCAATGACCACTTCCTTTCCCTTAGTAGATTCGGCTTGCTCCGGCCGAATCAACACCTTCTTATCATTGAAATTAATTGTATTCACCGGAAAAGGATCATGATCAAGCTTCATCTTGGAGCCATCGGTGAATTTCAATCGTCCTTCATCTATGGCCGATTGAACCTGTCGTCGAAACACATTGCAATCATTGGTAGAGTGAGAATGAGAATCATGCCACTTACAATATGCTCGATGTTTTAACTCCTCTTGTGATGGTATGACATGGCCTTTAGGTAATCTAATTTATTTCTCTTGTAAAAGATAATCAAAAATCTTATCACACTTGGCCACATCAAAACTATACTTAACCTCACTTTGCCGATCTTTACGATGAGTCGGCATTAAATTAGAACAAACAAAAGGTTTATTCTTGTTAGTCCATGACCATTCGGCAACATAAATATCATGATCACCCTCCTCTTCACTATCACTAGCATCAGAGTAATCAACTACATTAACATTAGGCTTTTTATCGAATGGTCTAGCAATTTTTTTATTATCCTTAACCCGGCTTTCCTGAGCCAGAGCCCTTTGCATAAGTTGACTAACATCAAGAAATTGTTGGCCATCTAGTTTCTCTCTAAGAGGAGCAACTAAACCATTAAAAGCAAGCCCGGCCAAATCTCTATCAGTTATATCCAAAGTATAACATCGGTTTCTAACATCTCTGAACCTCTTAATATAATCAACAACAGATTCATTATACTTTTGCTTAACCGATGTTAAATCACATAACCTAAGTTCAGTCTCTCCAGTATAGAAATAATCATGAAATTGTTCTTCTAATTGAGCCCAAGTATGAATAGAATTTGCCGGTAAAGAAGTAAACCATGTAAAAGCATTACCGGATAAAGATAAAGAAAATAAGCGCAATTTAAAAGTATCACTATTAGCCTCACCACATTGCGCTAAAAATTGACCTACATGCTCCCATGTGGTCTTACCATCCTCACCACTAAACTTGGTAAATTCGGGAACTCTATAATTTCTAGGAAACGGCACATTATCATAATAATCCGGATATGGTTTTTTATAAGCTCTAGCACGATTCCTAGTCTCGATCCCGAATTTAGTCCTCATAATATCACTAATCATGTTCTCCATGTTATTAGGCCCTTGCGGATTTGGTGGTGGGTTTGGTGGCCTAATAGGTTGGTTTTGTGGCGCAATATGATTATATTGGCCTGGCCTAGTATCGGGAGGATATCCCCTAGAGACATCATTGTAAATATTAGGAATATGTGGGGGAATTTGAGGACTAGTGGTGGCAGTAGATACAGGGGAATCAAATGTTCTAAAGTGATACAAATAACTAGCATTAGTCATTGGATCGATTCCCTGTATCGGCACAATTGCACCGGTCTGACCGGCCCAGGGCCCGGTCTGACCGGCGTCAAGCTGCGCGGTCGGACCGGCCTGAGAGCCAATCTGACCGGTGGATTAATACCCGGTCTGACCGGCCATCTGGCCAGTCGGTCCGACGGGATAATACCCGGTCTGACCGGCCATCTGGCCGGTCTGACCGACGGCTGTGTCACGGTCTGACCGGCCGTTAGGCCCGGTCGGACTGGTCACGAACGCCGCTCCGTCGGTTTTAGACCCCATCAGATCTATAGGAGGTTGATCAGCAGTGGTATAGGCTTTATCTTTTAAAGTGTAATCATCCATAAAAGAACCTAGCCTACTCCTTAAAAACCCATCAACTTTTTCCTTAAACATCACATCTAATCTATCTTTAAAATTAGCCATAGATGAATCTATTGTAGATGCAATTTGTTGGTTGATAGATTGCGATACCTCGTCATTACTTACCACGTCGGGAGCGAGCTTGGGACGTGGCCCGGGCTTGATGATCACGCCTTGACGAGTCCTAGTAGTTGCTCTCATCAACGCCTCCCGTGTGAGCTCGTTGATGTACTCCTCCATGGCTTTGCGATCCTCTCCTTCAAAGTCATCCAATGTGACCGGTATCACATGAGATGGCTCCACCTCCGTCTTGGATGATGGCTTCGTCATGGCGAAGTCGAAGTCGAGTTGACGATGAACGGATCTCTTCCCCAGCGGAGTCGCCAAAAATTGTGTTGGCAACTTTTTTGACAAGTTGACAAGCACGATCGTAGCACCTTAAGCCTTGCGGTGATCCTAGAGTCGCCAACCACCTCGATCTAGCAAAAAGCTAAATCTAGATGGGTTTTGATAACTAAACCGGCTAGCGGAGCTGATTTCTAGATAACTACCCGTCTCGTGGGCAAACGGAAGGTTTTCAGGACAAACCTACAAAGAGGTGTCGCACTCTCGCAGCGGCGGCGGACGGTTTACAGCGCAAACCGACAAAGATGGACAAACTAAGAGAAAACTAAAAGCAATATGAAAAGAACGATTCGATTGATTGATAGTAGATTTTTTTTCTTACAATGAACCGGCCTTGTCCCTTATATAGGGGTTGGTCTTGCCTTATACAGGCCCTCCTCCACATCCAACTCGGGGTAGAATCCAAAGGAAACCCGAAACATGCATTCCCGAGCAAGGAAACTTCGAGACCCGACGAAACAGGGTTGGACTCGGACCCGCCGGTCAGACCGGCCACACACCACCGGTCTGACCGGCCTACAACCGGCGGTCTGACCTCCCAACACATGGCGGTCAGACCGGCCCACTCGGAGGAAACCGGTAGATTTCCAAATTTTGGCAATCTTTCCTATTCTAATCCTAGGTGCTAAATTTGGGTGTAAACAGGGCCAACATGTTATAGAGGTGGTACTCGACACAGGCGAGACGGCAAAATGCATCAGCACGTTACTAATACATGGGGCTATCTTTCCTTCATTTCCTCCTTGCGTTTTGACATGCCGCCAAATTACAATGTTCTCTCCGAACCATGTCCGTCCACCGGGTACACTCGCATTCCAACCTTATCACTCGACATTGTTGATCGTGCTAGACTCCAACTATCCTTGAGTTTGGTCTCAGCCCGCCGTCAACAAGGTTGATCCTAGGTACTGCATACCAACAATGTCATGATCGGAATTACGTATCGTCGCAGGGGCGCACAGGTCCAGACACAGCACGCCGAGTGCTTAGGACGCGGTTACAATGGCAGGAGTTGTGCGGGAGGGAGCGTAAGACGGCGTGTCGGACAGCTACAGTACTTACCGGCTTGCGATTTAGATAGGACTAGTTGGCACCCCGCGCCTTGCCGCGGGATTTGCTAGTTTTATCACAGAATAAAATAAATGTTTTAAATGATTAGATGCAACTCTTTGTATATATAAAATAGATGATAATGCGGCTTCATATATAGCTTCTGTTATTACGATACAATTTATGTTTTATTTTTTGAAACGTCATTATGTATTGTTATGATATATGAAAGTTATTTTCATGTACAATCTGGATACTGTCACAATTAGGTAGTGTAGCACTTCTCTGCTTCATCTCAAGTATGTTTCAAAAATTGGTTTGGATTCATGATACCTAATTATTGTATGTTATCCAATTGTTTATAACAAAAGAAAGCTCACATCTTATGTAATAATTGAAGTTGTATTTAAAAAAAAGATTAGTATTATCTTTGAGGATTTGGATGTACATAATGGATAACAATGTCACGAGTGATTATGAGCTAAAGGGAAGTGAATGGATGAGTAGCCAGCTTCTTGATCCAATGCATGGCTGATAACTCTATACTAATGCGATCCAATGGCTTAAAATTATCGATGATGTGGCTTCTTGCATGTCTTGCTTTATAGGAGTAAATGCTTTTTAGTGGGTACCAACTATATAGGAAGATAGGATTTGTTAGATCTTTCGGTTATCAATTTGTTAGCAATTCAGTCAGTATTTATAAGCCTATTTAAAGCAAGCAGATTCAATCGTTTTCTCATCTTCATGTTAGTCAAAATACACACTCTTTTAGCACTTGCTAATTTTTCATTATAAATAAACTAAAATGGCACTTGGGTTCACATAAGAGGGCTCACCGGAGTAAAGATAACCAAGTGCAGTATAGAAGAAAGCTGAAAATCGTTGATCCAAGGATGCCCCCCTGAGAGCTGGACACCAGGCGATGCCATGAAGTTACTGCTGTTGGGGTTATCATGTACAAACAGTGATCGGAAATTGAGGCCTAATCTTGCAGCTGATGTCTGGTATATGTGAACCGAATCCACGAAGAAGCATATATATAACAGTTCACTCTGTACACGAGCAATTTTGTAAGAGAAGTTGAGGATGTGTGAGTGGTTCATAAGCTACAGTAGAATGCAGGCTGTCCAGTTTTGATAAGCTGCAGATAGATGTGGATGGTATGGTCTGAGATATCTATCTATCTATCTATCTATCTTCTATCTATCTATCTATCTATTATTTATTATCTATCTATCTATCTTTATATACTAAAAGTCTATTAAACTTCCTACAAACACTCCTAAACCGCCACATGGCATCTCTACAAACGCTCCTAAGCCGCCAAGTGGCACTTTAATAAATTAGAAAGTTTTGAAAAAACATCTAGCCATTGATTTTCATTTAATCTGGTAGGTCCATATTTTTAACCGTTAAATCTAAAATACCAAATAGATTTATCTTTAAAAAGCTGCACGTCCATAACAATCCCTCCCGAACCTGTACGTGCACGTACGTACATACCTCATACGTGGCCACCCCCTTCCCTTATTTTTTTTTCTTTTTCTCTCTCATGAGATAAAAACCAAATTAATAATTTCAACTAATAGTTGTCAAAATATATGCTATTTTGAGTTAAATTCTACAATACGCACATCATCAAAACATCCATAAAAATCTAAATAAATGAATAATATGCATTATATAATTGTATGTTGTATAGTGAAATTAGACTTACATTTTTAAAAATAAAACAACTTCAGTTGTGAGTAACATTTCCCAAAATTACTCTTTCCCAAAATTACTCACTCCCTACTATAAAAATAATTGATATATCAAAATAATATTACTAAAATTATCATGAATGTATTTTCACGTATTGTGAGTTATCTTTATTTATATATCATTAGAAATTAAGGATCAAATATATTCTTTTCAAATCGTGTCGATGTCTTTTATCTCCTACTTAGGTTTAAATCGATTTAGCTCATTAGCTGTGCTTATCCAGGACGTGCAAGATGATACATGTCATTAGCATAGGATTAATTGGGTATTAAATATTAAAAAATACAAATGAATCTATTCGATTTATTAAAAAACTTTTATATAAAAAGTTTGTAAAACACGTACTGTGTAATACACCGTATAGTAGTTTGACAAACGTACTCGCTATAAATAGGGAGTAGTTAATCCTATAAGCACTTTACAACACTGCCTTAAATTTATTACTTAGGTATTAAAAACTTAATATGTAGTACGCAATATAATTGGTCAATATCCTAGCCTAAAATATCAATTGCATGTCATCACTGATCCCCATATATGTAAGTTTTATATACAGGTCACTCTTTACTAATCGCTAAGTCATATCACTTACAAGATATTCATACACAATGCACCTAACGGCTAACGGTTAACTGATATCTAATGAGCATGTATGTCGTCAAGCACCGAAGATAAAGGACAATACTAAGTGTGCAACGATCAACAAATGATAGGCAAGTAGAGGTTGCATAATCCACCACAAACAATAGTTGACTACAAGTAGATTGTGACTATGGGTAATAGCATTTCTATACTCCTACAAACGCTTCTAAGATGTTATGTGACGCTCTAATTAGAGAGTATCTAGGAAAAACTATAAAATAAAAGAAAAACAACTATTCATCGATTTACACCTCAAAATTAGCGATTCCATTATTTTCAACCATTAAATTAGATCTATGACAATAATCTCTCTATCTAAAAACCGTCTAATCTCTCCTTACGTACATACACAACTCCTATGTACATACATACGCTAGATATATAAAAATAATAAAAAAAAGAAGAGTGCGTATATGACTGTCCTATATGGTAGTTTTCTCATTTGTTCTGACTATAAGGTTTATTTTCTAAATTGAGCATAGATGTAGTGACCACTCCTAGCAAGGTGGTAAAATAAGCCACACCATGACACCACCTCATGCCACCCGTTGCTCCACCCTCTTCCTGTCAAATTTTTTAAAGTATTATTTACTAACAATTTAAAAGGCGATCACATAAGCTCATATAAATCCATGCAGATGCACACTATGAATAGAAAAATGTACATCCTATTCTTATGATTGACAAATAATCATCCAAAAAGAAAAAAAAAAGAAAAAATAAACATCCACACGAGAGACTACTGTTCACTAGAAAAAAAAACATAGATGTAACTACATTATATCTCTTTTTATGTCGTTCTCTACCAAATAGTGTTAACAATTAGCACAAATAATTTTAACAAATTTCATCAAATGTTAGTCCCATGAATATGCATAGGTAAATTAGATGTATAATAGAAGAAAAAAAATCAAAACCTATATTAACTTGTATGTTAGCAAAAGATCACAATTTGACCAAATATTTTTTTAGTGGTCCTCACCACTGAACCTATTGGATTTTTCAAAGTAGAGTCCAATGATCAACTCTGCTAATCTTTAAAAGAGAAAATTATATATGTACCACTAAAATTTAGTAGTATCGATTAACACCATAAATAAATTATGTATACTCTATAAAATAAATCGATTCAAAACATTTAAAAAATATTTTCATCACCTGCATTTTCTCTTACTCATACCCTAAAGGGCGCCAAGCATGGACCTCAACTGGCTACATTGTAGTAACTACGGCAAAAGTACGCATTATTGAGCAGAAGTGGTCCGAGTAAGAGGTCACCATTGATAATAGAGCTCAACTAGCCTAGTTACCGATGCAATCCTTTATAAAATTGTGCTCCAAGGTTGTCGTGAGGAGCACAACTATATCAATAAGGCACACATGAATCAAGGCATTGGAGAAAAAAGGCTTAGCGGCTATAGTCGGCTTCACCGGTTATTAAAGGGACATTCATATATAAGTTAATGTTTTTATCATATTAATTAATTAGTAGATGTGGTATTTTTAAATATTTACATATAGATTCGGATACCTGTAAGGTATGAGTACTTGCATATGAAGTACATATGAATTTTATATGGTATTAATTATGTATTGGGTTTATTTGTGGATAGAGATGCAGTTCTAACTATTAAAAAATATCTATATTTCAAGACAACGATAATAAGTAGTGATGATAGATGAGGGCAAAAAGATTTTTGTTTGGATATGATGGACATTATTATAATTTAGTATGTCAAAATTTATGGTTTATTTCTTATAGTGAATATGGTGATATAATGTTTTTTTAGGTTTTTTTAAACAATAAATAAATTGCCCGCGCAACTGCGCGGGCTTTCTTCCTAGTTTCTTAAACAAGGTGAAAACGAGCTAAGCGTTGAAAACTAAAAAAAATCATACCTAAAGATTTGGTTTTGTCCTTTAGGGCTTCATCTTACTGTTTAGTTTTTTTTTTTTTACCGAACTTACTGTTCAGTGTTTGTTTATGCTGTTCTATAACAAAGCATCTCTGCATCTGCAAGCTGATTCTTTTGCGCACCGTCATATGTTTCAATTCATGAGGTGCTACTCGGTAATCTGAAGAAACTGCGAGTTTTGATTTTTGTGCTATTACAACTGTACTGAGTTGCGTCAAAACTATTACTGAGTTGAAGTGCATACGGTATTTGAGCATCCTCAAAGCTTCAAATTTTCTGAATTACCTGGTGCTGTTGGATCCATTTACAGTTCCTATGAATGAGTGTATTACCTGAAGCTGTACATGTTACCTGTAGCTGTACACCGAGACGTTAACAATCTCATACTACCACAGTTTACCCTTCAACTTGTAAAGGCGCAGCCAAAATTTAAATTTCAAAAATTCATTTCGTGATTTTCCCATCGTATTTTATTCTTCTATATTTGCTCTTAAAGTAATCTCTCTGTCCTATATTATAAGGGATTTTGAGTGGATGTGGCACATTCTAGTAGCACGAATCTGGACAGACTCTGTGTTATATCCACCCAAAATCCCTTATAATATGGACGGAGGGAGTATTAAGACCACTAATTCACAAGTTATTATTCTGATAAGAATTATGTCTTACAGTTAGCGTGATTGAACTGGTGATTGTGAATTTGATGAAATAGAGGGTTTCCCATTGCTTACGTTTGTTTCCAGCGAAGAGCTCAACAGCTTGAGCTTGGACAGCACGAACAACATTTAAATTTGATGAAAAATCGCCTTCCTGTGGGCCTTCAAGATGGGCCAGGCCCTATCCAACAAGGGCCCGGCCCATTCTCCATGTCAACGTGTCGAAGCCTCCAAGGCTGGGCGGAGCAAACTCGACGGCAAGTGCCGCCGCCGCCGCCGACGACCATCGCTTCCGGGATGGGAGTGCAGGCGGCGGCGGCGGTGGTGACGATTGCCGAAGTGCCCTCCTTCTTGGCGCGGGTCGCACACCACCACGAGCCCCGCCGACCGAGGCCGCCATGGTCGGTCGCCGGCGCTGGGGCAGAGGGTCTCTTATCGGGATGAGGTCACATCACGTCGCTGAATCCCCACGGCGACTCGGGATGTCGGTTCCGCACTCAACGGGGAGGATCTCCCTTGGGATTCATTGGTACAGGTACGTCTTGCTCAGCGTCTTTGCTGATGGATTGGGTTCTGCGTGTGACGTGTTCGACGAAATGCCGTAGTTCGCTTTCCATGTCTGTTCTTATGTAGTTGCAGAAGCTCAGCTTCTATATAGCTTCTACAATGTGTTCTTACAATATTATTGATTGAGTATGATTTATCTGTGTCTCTCTTGACTCTCCGTACATTGAATTTTACCAGAGAGAGTTAAAAGGCGAAGTTTACAACTTCGTCACCCATTTGAGAATTTGAAATTGGCATATTCTTGCTTTGTGTTGATACAGATATTTTCTTTTCCAGCCATTTGAAGAAATTTCGTATTGTACTTGAAGTGTACAAGTATTTATTTGGTGCATCCTCCATTGGACAATGCTTCTCCTTGCCGCTCAGCTACCCGGGTGCGTCATGCCCGCAGGGAGGCTCACTTTATTTCTCTTGGAATTGCATTTATATTTCATCAACTGACTTTCTGTTTTTTTTATCTACCAGCTCTTTTACCAACTATTATATCAACATCCCACAACTCGTATGTTTCTTTTTCTTGGGATGAATAAACACTGTTCTCACAATAAAGGAATTGTACCTCAGTAAATCCCCACATATACAATACAAACAATTTCTTTAGTGTAGAGAAGTTTAAAAGAACACACCTATATGCCCTTGTGTAGATATAAATCTCCACATATTAAAATACAAGTTGAAGAAGAGTTGCTTGTAGGTCCATCGATTGTGCAAGTTTAGGTGACTGATAAACAAGGAAAATAAACTAGGCAATAGATAAATAGCAAAAATATTATCTGTGTGTTTCTTTTATTTTGTTAAAAGGGTATCAACCGGGCTCCTGATATCACTTATAGTCACATCTGGCAGTTTTATATCACCATGCTGATGTTTTTAATTGAGGTTGCATTTACAGGTAAGCTGTAAGTGTACTAAAACTGCTGTATAATTGCATTTACAGGAAAGCAACAGTTAGCATATGAAGCACTTTTTTGTACTCCCATATTGATATTTTTTAATTGAGGCTGCATTTTACTAAAACTGCTGATAACACTTTTATACCCTCATGTTGATGTGTTTTAATTGAAGTTGCATTCACGGTAGGCTGCAACTGTACTATAACCATGTACATTTGGTCATCGGTCTCCAATGATATACTCTACTCCCTCTGCCCCATTTAAGTGCAGTTGTGGGTTTCTGTGTCCAACGTTACTTTGACCATCCGTCTTATTTGAAAAATTTATGAAAAAAATAAAAAAAAAGTTATGCATAAAGTACTATTCATGTTTTATCATCTAATAACAATATAAATACTAATCATTAAAAAATTTCAAATAAGACGGACGGTCAAACGTTGGACACAGAAACCCACAACTGCACTTACATTTGGACGGAGGGAGTATTAATTTGCAGACATGTACCAATTCTTTAGAAAACAATACATCAGGCTAGTCTGACTGCAATGATAACTTATCTTTATGTGCACACATCAGAAATTTGGCTTTGGAATCTAACTTGATCGCTAGGTTTTGCAGTTTCGCTCAATTGCTGGGTGCTGCCACTAGATTTTTTTTGAAACCAGTATCAGCACACCGGATTTGGAAGTTGGAACGAACCACTCAATCAGTACTCAACTTCTCATGCCATCATATTTGTCTAGTTAAACCTGTGACAAAACAAATCACTGAAACACAGATGGGTCACAAGCTGGCAGACACAGGGCAAGGGAGAGTTGACTGAGTTGTGAAGTTGCAGACTTGCAGTACAATGGCAGAAGTGGTGGTGTTGGCGGGCTCAGGGTGGGTCGTGTCGCCAATCATGCGGAAGATCATCAACGATGCTAAAACATACCTTGGCAAGGACATGGCACAGGAGCTGGACGATCTTGAGACCACCGTCATACCACAGTTCAGGTTCGTGATCAAAGCGGCAGAGAGGAGCCCCCGCCGGATGGAGTTAGAGCGCTGGCTTTGGAAGCTCAAAGCAGCCTTCTATGATGCCGAGGACCTGCTCGACATGCATGAGTACAAACTCCTCCAGCGCAAAGCAACTGGAAACATTTCTATGCCCTCAACCTCCAACTCTCGCCTTGCTTTGGTGTCTACCGCGTCCAATTTGCTCCCTGCCAACAGAAGACTACTCCGTAAGTTGACAGAACTGAAGAACATCCTGGTGGAAGCCAAGAACTTCCATCGGGAGTTCCTTTCAGCAGGGACTACTGCAGCAGCCATCACAGGGCCTCATGTCAACAGCAGCAGCAGTACCATCACCACATCGCTTCCCACTTCAAAAGTATTTGGTCGTGACGCAGATCGTGACCATATTATAAGTTTTCTCTGCAACCCAGATGACACTAACACTAGTGGTGAGAGAAACTACTGTACTTCGGCCATCGTTGGACATGGAGGTGCAGGGAAAACCACGCTGGCACAGTATATCTACAATGATGAGCGTGTGGTGAATCATTTTGATGTAAGGATGTGGATCTGTATTTCTCGTAAACTCGACGTGCATCGCCATACAGCCGAGATCATGGAGTCTGCCACAAACAATAATCGAGTTGTGCATTTTACTAACCTTAACAATCTCCAGTGCGCGCTGAGAGGCGTCTTACAAGAGTCACAGAGGTTCCTACTTGTGTTGGATGATGTTTGGTTTTATGGTTTCCAGGACGAGGAGGAATGGGCAAAACTGCTAGCTCCTCTAGTTTCTCAGCAACGGGGAAGCCAAGTTTTGGTTACTTCTAGATCAGGGAGACTCCCAGCTCCCCTTTGTTGTAAACAAGTTTTTCCTTTGCAGAACATGAAGGACACTGAGTTCCTGGCACTCTTCAAATACCATGCATTTTCTGGAGCAGGAATGAGAGAGCAGCACAGAAGCGAGGAGCTATTAGATATTGCAGGGAGAATAGCTCAAAAGCTTGGACAATCTCCTCTGGCAGCAAAAGTTGTTGGTTCTCAGTTGAGCAGGAACATGACTATCACTGCATGGAAAGATGCTCTGAAGAGTGATAACTTAGGTGAGACCAGGGGATCTCTACTGTGGAGTTATCAGAATCTAGATCCTAACATACAGAGGTGCTTTATGTATTGCAGCTTATTTCCAAAAGGTCATGTGTTTGTAATTAATGAGTTGGTTCACCTCTGGGTAGCAGAGGGGTTTGTTGTTGATTCATCTGATGTCAATTCATCCGATCAGAGTAGGACAGTAGAAGATATTGCCAGGGCGTACTTCCGTGAGATGGTATCTGCATGTTTCTTTCAGCCAGTTCCTAAAAGCTTTGATACATCATATAGTATGCATGATATTATTCATGACTTTGCGGAAACACTTTCCAGAGGAGACTGTTTCAGATTAGAAGACTGTATGGTGACAGAAATTCCGCACACTGTTCAACATTTGTCTGTTTACGTTGATAGAATGGGACAGCATAAACAAAGCATCTGCAAGTTGATTCATTTGCGTACTGTTATCTTCATGGAACCAGTAATGGATGATGCAAATAAACTATTTCATGAGGTATTCTGTAACATGAAGAAATTGCGAGTATTGCTTTTGTGCTTTTACAATAGCAGGAAGTTGCCTCAGTCTATTGATGAGTTCAAGCACCTGAGGTATTTGAACATCCTCAAAACTTCAATTTCTGAATTACCTGGATCATTGTGTACTCTTTACCATTTACAGTTCCTTCGGGTACATCGTGATGTTAACAATCTGCCTGCGAAGATCTGCAACTTAAGTAAATTGCGGCATCTTGAAAGATGCTCTCCTAGTCTTTCATTTGGACCAATTGCACAACTACCTGTGCCTCAAATTCCTTATATAGGTAAGTTGACGAAACTCCAACATGTTTTGGAATTCTCTGTGGCAAAACAGATAGGTTATGAACTACAGCAGTTAAGGGACATGAGAGAGCTTAGAAACATTTTACAAATTAACTATCTCGAAAATGTCAGAACGAAGGATGAGGCTTTGGAGGCGATGCTGCATAATAAAAGTCGGCTTGATCGTTTGGAACTTTCCTGGAGTTACATAGATGACTTGCATATAAATGACAATTTGCATTTGGAGGTTCTAGAGGGTCTCAAGCCACCTCGTGAACTTAATGACCTTATAGTTACAGGCTACAGATCTCCAGTATATCCAAGCTGGTTGCTCGAAGATTCTTATTTTGTTAATTTAAAGACCCTTGTGCTTAGTAATTGCACTTCCCTGGAATGTTTACCATCCAGTGTACAGCTCATCAAGCATTTCCGTCATATAGCCCTCCGCAACATCCTGAATCTGAAGACATTACCATGCTTTCCAGGAGGCCTTGTATCCTTAAATATGATGGGTTGCCCGTTGCTTAGATTTATTTCTAGGGAAGAACTTGGACAGGATGTACAACATACAGATTTGATGAAAGTGGGCAATTTGTCATCCACCCTTGCAAGGATCCTGGAGGCAAAGAGAGGATCAAAGATTAGTAAAAAGGTCAGGGACACGTTGGTGTTCGAACATTCATCTCTGAAGCAGTTGATGGCATTGATGGATGATGATATATCCGCACAACTCCAAACCATAAAAAGTGCTATAGAAAGTGAAAGAGAGGAAGTATTGTTGGAAGAAAATATCATAAAAGCATGGTTGTACTGCCAAGAGAAGAGGACGAAACTTATCTATTCAAGACCCACTGAGAATCTGTTGCTTCTCCCATCATCGATTGAGAATCTCTCTCTTTCTTCATGCAACCTCACAGATGGAGCTTTAGCTGTTTGCCTTCAAGGACTCACCTCGCTGAAATGGTTGTCTATAGAGCGAATTATGAACTTAACTTCGTTCCCATCACCGCAGGTGCTGCAGCGCTTGACGATGCTTAAAAGATTATATATCCGTTCTTGCTGGTGCCTCAGATCATTGGGTGGCTTACGAGAGGCAACCTCCCTTTCAGAAGTTAAGATAGATTCATGCATCTCATTAGAGTTGGTGGATGAAAATGGAATAGCTGTTATGCCATCCTCTATTGGAAAGCTCTCTCTATTTGGCTGCATACTAGGGGCCAATTTCCTCAGTACTGACTTCCCACGTCTGCGTAGCATTTCCATCACATGCTGCCGAAGCTCTTCATCATTTGCTATTGGTCATCTGCGTTCCCTGGAATCACTCTCACTGAATAACATGCCAGACTTGTGCTTTCTTGAAGGCTTATCATGTCCACATCTCCAGGACATACATCTGATAAATGTTCCAAATCTTACCGCAGAGTCTTTTTCCCGGCATCATGCATGGAAATCACTCGCTATTAGTAGCTCTGCTATGCTCAGTCTCATGCTCTCTATAAAGGATTTCATGCTCCCAGAGAAACTCTGTTTTGAACAATACGACGAGCCATCCATTACATTTCAAAGCTCTGCAAATTTCACATCTATCAAGTTTCTAGAGTTCAGGGATTCTAAAGTCATGTACCTGCCAAGCAGTTTGAAGAACCTGTCCAGTCTGGAGAGGATCAAATTTGTCAGGATCCCCAACTTATCATCTCTACCAGATTTCCCTAATTCTATCCAGCAAATTGAAATACAAGACTGCGAGTGCTTGAAAAGAAGCTGCCAGGCACCTAATGGAGAAAACTGGCAAAAGATTGAGTGCATCCGTTGGAAGCTTATCGAAGTTTCCAAACCTGATGAAAGTATAGCGTGGTTCATGTAAGTTACGATAGATTTACATCTGCAATAGTTATATTTTGGATCAGTCATACAAAAAGTTAGGCCTTACTAGTATGTGTGTGTGTTGGATAAAAAACTTTGAGGGTATCGCTGAACATATTCACCGAAGATTCATCGTTTTTTTGGATGGGTTCAATTATGACAAAGAAATCATTAATTGCTAATTTCTGCATTAATGCTTACATAGAGACTCTAACGAATGTTTAATGGACTTATTAAGTTTAAAAATATAAATTCCTGAAATAATAAACATTGATTTATAATTATGCATGTGTTACAATATTAATGATCCAGGTCTAACAACTACTAGTACAATTAATTTTGTTTTGAAAATCTCTACTTATTCCATTAAGATTTTATTGTTCTGGTCCTGTCAGACACAGGTATGATAAAGTTGGAATAGCTGCCTACCCTAAGAAGCTACAGCCTGGACAACCTGTGGTCTGGTAAGTTTGTCATTTGACACTCTTTATTTTTCTTGGGGGTGTCTAATGATCGAAATGCTCCTGCAAGGGCACGATGAGTTGTTCGGTTGCTAATTTAGTACTCCATAAATATTATTACCTCTGTTTTTCAATGTATGACGCCGTCCACTTTTTGACAAATGTTTTGATCATTTGTCTTATTTAAAATTTTTGTGTAAATATAAAAAGTTTTAAGTCATGCTTAAAGAACATTTGATGATAAATCGAGTCACAACAAAATAAATAATAGTTATATAATTTTTTTGAAAAAGACGAATAGTCAAATATATCTTAAAATATCAACGGCGTTATATATTAAAAAACGGAGGGAGTACAACTTGGCATGCTAACACTAGAGGTGCATCATTATGGTGTTACGGACTCTTGTTCCTGTTACTGAACAAATGAGCCATTAGATTTTCTGGGCCTATTTGAGTAGATGAAAGCCTAATTTTGTTGTGTGCGGTTACATACAAAGCATATGAAATATACTCCCGTCCCAAAATATAAGCATTTTTTATCCTGACACGGTCTCCGATATGCTACTTTGACCAACAATATCTATAAAAGTAAGATGCTTTAAATAAAAAGAGTTGCATATTATGATTGTTTTAATAATAAATCTAGTAACATCAATTATACATGATTGATCTTTTTTGTATTTTTTTGCTATTAATGGTCAAAATTGAAAATGTTTGACTTGTCACTATGCTAAAAATGCTTATATTTTGGGATGGAGGGAGTAGGTTCTTTTACCATAATATAAGGATGCACTAACCAGTACATTGTGTAGTTGAGGTGCTGTGATGCAAATTACTACTGTCCGTATAAGGCACAAATCAAGTAACTGTGTATTTTCAATGAATAAGCAAACGCTAGGAATGACTCCTTTACTTTTTACAGGCACGACAAGAATCACTGAGTAATTAACAACTCATCACAACTGAACTGCCGCTGACCCGCTGTTTAAAACCCGTAAACAGAATCACATCTCTTGTTCGTCCATGTCTCCAGGACGGCAGACTGCTGCTACCGTTGCAGTTGGCAGCATATGAATCATCTTTTTCCTCTGGATGAAATTTCATTGGGGAACAAAATCATTTTTTTCCCCAGGGGATGCAAAGCTCATATTCTCATAAATGGTTCAGTCAAATAATTAAATAGAGTTTTAAGTTCTCTAATCCTATGAATGTTTGTGAATGTCAGGGCACCAGTGCGCCATCGCCCACTCACCGAGGGCTCGCCACACCCTCTCTCCTCTGCCAGGTGAGGGATGGTGTCGTGGCAGCAACAACGTCTTCAGGAGAAGATGAAGCGGCGATGTTGGAGAACTGGGTCGCGGGGAACGGAGAACTCCTGGTACGAGGCGCTCATGTTAAACTCAAAAAGGGACTCTTCCTTTCTTCTGAGTTCAGGCAATGCACTGCTAATTGTCTATTCATATCTACGACTATAAGCACCCCACTACCCACTTGTATAGTTGTATTTGATGGAACAGCTCTTATTAAAAGGTGGCGTAACCCAACCAAAATGCAGGGAATGTTCATGCATAAGGATTTACTACTCCGTTCTAGAAAGAATCCAATCCTAGCAGCGAACCTGCGTGTCCAGGTTCGTTGCTAGGATTGGATTCTTTTTGGAATGGAGGGGGTAGAAGATATCACTATTTTTATAAACTTAATCCTGAATGAAAAGTTTCGGATCTACAGATAGTGAGATAAATAACCCCTTCCATTGGTTTTGAATTTTCTGACACTTCCTAATTCAGGCAGGGTGCATGAGTTCGAATTCAAATCTGCATTCTCTCCACAACAATAAATGAAGAGTGAAGCCATGACGTACGATCCAAATTCCCATGTGTTATCCTTGCCAGTACTAATTGGAATTTGGCAAATTCCCATGGGTTCCGGTACTGTGCATGTCAGTTCTCAGAGATCACTATTTGCTGGCAATACTTTGGCAATTCCATTCTTGAAATAACTCGGGGATAATTGGCATTTGTTCAGATCTCTGTCCAGGCATCTATCATCATGGGGCTGCAGGGTGCTGTTTCACAAACTGCACTACAGCCCGGACAACCATCGCGTGGTAAGTTCATTTGGCGCTCTTGATTTTTCTTGCAATGAGATAGCCTAACTTTGTGATACGCGATGACGCGGTCACATAGAAAGCATGTGAAGTGTAGGTAAACATATTCCTTTATCATAATATTAGGATGTACTGGCAGGTATATTGTCTAGTTGTGGTGCTGAAACGATACAAATTAGAACATACATAAACTATTTACACTATACTATTGTCTGATCGAATAAAGCACAAACCAAACAAATATGCATCACTTTTTTAATTTTTTAGACCTTTTTAAATCAATAGTTTATTAATAGACCTTACAAAATTTTATTTCTAAGGGCCTGTTTAGTATCTTCACTCCTTCCGTTGGGTTGGAATTTGCCGACATTTTCTATTTCAGGGTACATACTATCTCCATTTTTTAAATAGATGACACCATTGATTTTTAATCAATATTTGATCATTTATCTTATTTAAAAATTTAGTGTAAATATGCTAAAGTATAACTCATACTTGAATTAAATTTCTTTGATAATAAAGCATATCACAACAAAATAAATTAAATTTATTTATTTATTTTAAAATAAGATAAATAGTCAAACGTCATATTTAAAGTCAACGGTATCATCTATTTAAAAAATAGAGGCAGTACATTTCAATTTCAAATCTGCACTGTCTCCACAATAATGAAGTACGATCCAAATTATGAAATTCCCATGTGTTAGTGTTAGCATCAGTCCACCATGAGATCACTCTATGCTTGGCAATTCCATTGCAGAAATAGCTGGGTGATACTGTAACGCTGATGTACTTGACTATCTTTTCTTTTTTTTTCAGATGTCCGTCCAACAGTAGAGAGCTGGTATTTCGCAAACAACAAACTGCATTAGAAATGTGAAGTTGTGTGATTTAAATCCTTAGCAAAGGTCTTACATCTTCTTACTACACATTTTTTTAATGTCCCGGGCTTATATTTGGTTGAACTGTTGAAGGTGCATGCATTACTCCACTTGGCTTCAGAAAAGTGAACACATACAGTTATCACATTGACGTTGCCAACATATATCTGATGATAATTAAACAATTATCAATTATCAATTTATCATGTGTGTTGTGTAACGCATTTTGTACAACAATCCAGCTTATCATTAGAGTTCAATAGTACGTCTGCATATCATTTTCGATGATCAAATTTGTTTTAAAGAAATTTTTACCGTAAGAAAATAGGAATATGGATCTTGTTCAAGGATAAACTCGTAGTTATAAGTCCAATTAACTCAAAAGAAAAGAAGAAAGCGAGGAAGCAATATTTCTTGATAAGAACAGTACAACAACAGCTAGAAACACATACTGCAACAACCAAATCAGTCTGGAACATTTATTATATTATTATAAGGTGCTGCAACATTAATCCAAAACAAAAAATAAAGGAAATAATTTAAACATTGACAAAAGTTGATCTGACGTCCGTAAAAACATAATACAACAAGCGTCATATTTAAGTGGGGATCAGGATACTCTAGGTTTGAAGTTAGGTGACTTCGAAAATAGACGATCTTAGTTCAATAAGGAGAGAAGAGGCATGGTAGTCCTTTACTATCGCCATTATTCTCGTCATCATAGCAGAGTGTTATACAGAGAGTGTTGTGGTAGTATTGAGCGATTAGGATAAGATTCGTAGTCGTTATATCGTTATATTTTATAACATAGGTAATAATAAGTTGTATCTACTGTTGCTGTTCGCCGTAGCACTCTTCTCCGTCTAGCGGCGAAGACTACTCCTTATCTTCAGACTAGCGGCGAACAGAGGTCTTACTCGTAACACTATGGTACTGCCACCGACGGTGTAGCGGACTCGTGGCCACCTTGCAGCATCTCTCCACGCTCCCACCGTCACTGCACAGGCAAGCAGGGGCGGGTTGACTCACTCCTCTTCCGTTGATTCTGATTTAAGATCTCGTGGTACATTACTCCATTACTTCTTTAGTTAGCAGATTAGGATTCTTTTAGTTTTGTTTGTATATTCCTTATCTTTCATAGCTTCAAATGTTAGATTTTAGAATTAATGTTGCATACTATAAGAAGCATTTGTTAGGTGCTAAGAAAAAAAAAGGAAAACAATAACGAGAAGTTCAATTTATTGAATCGTAAAAGGGTGCTATTCACAAGTTCTTTTCGGCTCCAAGTAATGTTGTTAGTGGCCGACCGGGGTTGAACCCTAGCCCCCGGCCGCAGCCACCCTCCCTTCCTCTCCCCCGCCTCGCCGCCGCTAGAGCGTGTCGCCGGAAACCGTGCGACCTGCCGGGATGGCAGCAGCGAGGCTACAAACCCCGGTGCGCGTGGCCGTCCCGGCGTGAAGGGGTGGCGCGGAGAGCCGGGAAGGCCACGCGACGCCGGCGCATGGCGGCTGATCCGGCGCCGCCATCGCCAGATCTGGCACCCCCGTAGCTGGATCCGATGTCCCCGCCGCTGGATCTGGGCTGTGGCGGTGCGGGCGCGGCGTCGGCGGTTGCGGCAGGCATGGAGGCGCGGCTGCTATGGTCGACAGCGGGCTGTGGCAGGGCGGTGGGAAGATGGCATCGAGGTGGGTCGCCCGTGCGAGCGAGCTGGCGCGTGGATGTAGGCGGCGGGCGGCGGTGGCTGCCAGATCCAGAGGAAGCTACGAAGGTGGAGGACGCTATGCTCGCTATGGCCTTCTTCATGGCGGCGGGGTGGCAATGGTGGCAATGTCGGCAGGGTTGGTGGTGGCGATGACCACGGATCTGATGGCGGGGCTCCCGGATCTGCCCCCCTCCCCTCCCCCCCCCCCCCCCCCCCCCCAGCGCCAGATCCGGCCGTGGCGCTGTTGGTGGTGGGCTAGTGGCGCTGGGGGTGGAGGACTGGGGCGGTGACGGCTGTGGCTATGGTTGCTGTGGCGACCGTGGCCGTGGTTGCGCTGGGAGGAAGCACGATGGTCTCGGACGGCTAGCCGGGGGCATGGTAGACGGTCGCATCTGGCTGGCACGGCAGTGGTTGGAGGAGGGGGCGGAGGCCAGCTCGGCGCAGAGAGGCGTAGCTGATGGCAGCGGAGGCCAGCACGGCGCGAGGAAGCGCGGCCAGCAGCGGTGAAGGCTGGCTTGGCGCGAGAGGCACGGTCGGCGGTGGAGGAGGCGACCATGGTGCGAGGAGGAGCTGTCGGTGGGTGTGGCACGGTCTACGGCGCATGAAGGCTGACTGACGGGGGGTGCCGGTGCAGTGGTCCCACATGTCAGCAGAGGTTAGATGGTGGTGGAGCATCGGTGCGTTAGTCGTGGACTCGCAGGTGGTGAGTGGCAGGTGAAAACCTAGCCCGGCCTTGGCCGGACCGACAACGATGGCACCCGAGTGTCATTCCCCCTCCTGAGGGCTTTGTCATGCCGTCTCACCCCTCAAGGGTGGTTGCCGGGCGAAAGCCCAGTCTGGGCTCTTTTGAGACCTTGACGGACAGCGGTGGCGGTTTTCCGTCGCTTCTCTTCTTGGAGACGTCGTTTAGGCATCCCCTTGCCGAAACCACTCGAGCAATTGGTGCAATCACGCTCTAGATTCTCATCCTCTTGTGGCGGCGTCGTAGTTTCTACAAGTTGGCCACCTCGGAGGACCTAGGGGGCAGAGGTGTTCCATCTTCTCTCTCACCCTCTCCCTAAATCCGAAAGACGTGGATAGAGTTGGGCTTTGTATTGGTTGTAAGAGCGTTTTTTGGGCGATCTTGTATGTGTTCCGTTGTTGGCCTAGCGGCGATCGGTCATGCTTAGCGGCGGCTGGTCTGGTGCTAGCCTTCTCCCCAACCTGTGTGTTGACACTGTCGGTGTGTGGGTGTGGTGGTATATTTTTTCCTTTTTCCTGGTTACGACCTTCCTAGGTTGTAATCTTGTAATTTTTTTCCAGCCATATCAATAGAACTTCGCACCGTCTCGTGCGAGTTGTTAAAAAAAAGCTATGTTGTTATCAGGAATAATCCTGAGGAGATAGTGTCTCTATGTCTTTAATAATTTTCCATTAGAAAATGGATTAATTGGATCATGCCATTATGAATTTACTGAACAAGTTCTTTTTTTACATACGTTGGATATTTGTCATCTTTTTGCTGAAGCATTGCGATGGAATTGTTAAAGTTTGGTTCTTTTTTTACGTATGAATAGTTAAATTCTACTTCTGTTTTTTTGTTCTTTTTTTATTGTAGAATCAAGATTATGTTGGGTGCTTTTATCATAGTTTACTCTTTAGCATTTCTTTTCAACATCCAATTACTTAGATATAATAAAAGTTTAATCATAAATAAAATTTTCATGACTTTTCAGACGTACCTTAAACCATCGATACAATAAATTAATATAAACATTTGTATTTTTCCGTTCGTCACCTCGTCCGTACGCCAATTTTTCGTCCGTCGTCTCCCCCATAAAATCCCAATCAGAATTCAATCACCCCCACCCAAAAAAAAATTCCCAATCGGAATTCAATCACCCCTACCAACAAAAATTCCCAATCAGAATTCAATCACACAAATAAAATCGGAGGTCGTCGTCGAACCGCTGCCGCCGCTGCCGTCGCATGGACGCCAGGCTGCCGCCAGCTCCCCTCCCGCTGGATCCGGGAGAGGGGGGGCGCCGCTGCCGCCTTCCATCCCGCTGGATCCGGCGAAGGGAAGGGCGCCGGCGCACCTGTTCACCGCCTCCCCTCCCGCCGGAAGGGAGGGCGCCGCTCGCCGGTCGCTGCTCCGCGCCGCCGTAGCCGCTTGGGGGAAGGGGGGAGGGGGTGGCGTCACCGCCGCCGTCGCTCGGGGGAGATTGGGGGCAGGGGGAGGGGGAGAATGAATCCTAGGGTTAGGGTTACGGTTTGGGTGTATTTATTTAGGTTAGGATTAATCTGGACCGTCCATTCGATCGGACAGCTCTAGTTGCTGCCACGTCGGGCCACCGGCCTATTGAGTCACCGAATGGAGGACACAAAATGGACTTCAACGGAGAAAGGAAATAGGCCAGACAGATTGAATAGAAAAAAGGGAGGTTATATAAACTTTTCTATATTCGGCCCAAACTAAAAACGAGGATTTTGATTCATTTTCCAATTAAATAATTGTTAAATGATGTTTGTATTATTAAAAATTAGCAATTAAGCTCTGATAATTTCAATAAAATTTCAAAGAGCGTAACTAATCAAGGAGAATTTAATAAAAATTTAACCATGTCATTTTATTTCTCACACTTGCTTTACTTTTAAATTGATTTAATTATACACCTACCTACTTAAAAATACCAAATATTTTAGCAAATTTATATTTTAATTAATTACATAATGTAATTTTTTTCTTAACTTTTTCTCAATTTTCTGGTCTGTATGCTTCCCGTTGCAACGCACAGGTATTTTTGCTAGTAAAATTATTAATTTAATAGTATTGTAGTGATTCAGAGTACTAGTGTGCTTGGTTCACTTTTTCCATTGAGTATCGGATTTCGATTGTACCATAATTTTTGCCGAATTTTCAAAAAAATTGAGTTATTTTGATTGATTTTTACTACTCTAAATTTTAGTTCACCAAATCCTTTCGAAATTTCACTTGTAATCTACTTTTGTCCCGCTTCAAAACCTTGAAATTTTGCGGTTTTCAATATTTTCATTAAACCTTGGTAGTGTTAAGGCATCGATACTTTAAGATCCTCTACGGTCGACTGCACCACGCCTTTATCACTAAACATATGAGACCGGAAATCATCGGATCTACATGTCAGTGACACGGTGCAATGTAGAAGATCTCAATCCGTCGAGGATCAGGACCCCACAGCCACCAAAAGCCTTGTGCCTAGCCGACGCTGTCACGCGGCGACGGCGGCGGCGGCGTCGCCGGCGCGGCGACATGCTCCACCTCCGCAACCACCTCCTCCCGCTGCTCCACGCCGCCACCTCCACCGCCTCCTCCTCCCCTCTGCACCTCACCCACCGCCTTCTCTCCACCGCCGCAAGATCCCCCTTCTCCGTCGAGCACTACCTCATCGCCACCTGCGGCCTCACCGCCGCTCAGGCGCGCAGGGCGTCCCCGAAGCTCTCCCGTCTCAACTCCTCCTCCAACCCCGACGCCGTGCTCGCCCTCCTCTCCTCCTCCGCCGCCGGCCTCGACTCCCTCTCCCTCTCCCGCGCGGACCTCGCCGCCGTCGTCGCCGCCGAGCCGCGGCTGCTCCGCGCGAGGCCCGGCACCATCGCCCGCCGCATCGCCTCCCTCCGCGGCCGCGCCAACCTGTCTGCGCCCCAGATCCGCAGCTTCCTCATGTCCGGCGGCGCGGCGCACCTCGCCTCGTCCGACGTCTCCCCGAAGCTCGCGTTCTGGGTCCCCTTCCTCGGCTCCTTCGACATGCTCCTCAAGATCCTCAGGAGGTGCAACGCGATCCTCGCCACCGACGTCGACAGGGTGGTCAGGCCCAACGTCGCGCTGCTCGGGGAGTGCGGGCTAGGTGTTTGTGATATTGTCCAGATGACCCAGACCGCCGCGTGGCTGCTCACGTTCAACCCAGAGCGACTGAAGATTGTCGTGCGGCGCGCCGAGGAGCTCGGCGTGCCCACTTCATCGTGGGCGTTCAAGGACGCCGTGTGCACCGTCGCCCGTAACAACGAGGGCACCATCGCCGCGAGGATGGAGTTCTTGCGCGGCACTCTTGGTTGCTCCATGGACAAGCTACGCTCTGCGATCAGCAGGAAGCCGAGCATTCTAGGATTCTCGGAGAAGACGCTTCGCGGCAAAATAGAGTTCTTGCTCACTAAGGTCCAATTGGAGACTGAATACATCTTGCAGAGGCCTGTGATGCTCACGCTCAGCCTGGACAAGCGGTTGGCGCCGCGGCATTATGTTCTACAAGCCCTTGTGGAGAAGGGGTTGATAAAAAATGATGTTGATTACTACAGTTGTGTTTGTTTTGGCAATGAACATTTCGTAGCGAGGTACATTGATCGCCACGAGGATGCTCTTCCTGGTCTCACGGATGCCTATGCCGCTGTTCATGCTGGCAAATCGCCTGCACAAAGTCTAACTCAACATCTTAAGACAGACAGATATCGGAGGTCAGTTGTCTCTCTGGCTTTATAGCTAATGCAACACTTCATCCTCTGAAGTTGTCTGTTGATTTTTTAGTCATGGCAACATCTATTTTTCTCAAATCTCGACATCAGTCAATGGTAGAACTACAAATGATCTGATTGCTGATAATGCTAATGCAAGTTGAAGTCATGGATATTTATGCAGCAGCTCGATTGTGATTGTTTTAATCTTGCTAGCTTAGCGTCCTTACTTCTCATGTGATGTCTTGTTGCTTCGACAACTATTTTCGTGTTCTGTTAAATTTGAGCAAACAAGGGTTTTTGGCAGTTTTCTTGCTTCGTTTTCACTTCCTCTGCATTTCCTAATTTTGATTCTATATTCAACCTTCCATTGATGTTTACATGTACTATAAAGTAGTTCGCGCGACGCTACACTGCATGGCACGATTAAAGTGATTACACACCGATGCTGTCCAAGTTCAGTCTAAGTCATTCTTGAATGGTGAAACAGATGGATACTAGTATGCTTCGCAAATTCCTGGCAGTTCCATTCAAGAAATAGCTTGGCGATACTTTACATTTTCTTTTAAGATGTCCATCCAACACAAAGGGCTGCTGTTTCGCATCCCGCACTAGAATGGTAAACTAGTGCGTAATTTAAATGTTTAGCAAGGTTACCTAACTATATTTCCTTAATTATTTTCAGTGATGGAGAGGCAACATACGTGTTGAGGAATCAACCGGTCGGAATGGAAGACAAGTGAAAATAGGCACGTATATAACATCGGTTGGAACAGAAGGCATGAATGATCAAACATATGTCCAAAAATCATCAACGTCAAACATTACAAGCTGAAGGGGGTATAGTAAGGTAATTAACCAACAATGCCAAAAGTCTATTTCAACTACTTATCGTTGGTTTGGACCTTCGAGATGGGCCGGTTCTATCAACTAGGAGACAAGGGGGCCCATCCAGAGACCAACAACAGCTTGGCCCAGCCCATGCACATCTAGAGTTGCATCCAGCATCTGATTTCTGCTACAAGGAAGAATCGTTCACTAGAACCCCAGTGGCAGCATGAAGCGTTCACAGCATGCACAATGCATCAACAAACCAAGGGGAACTAAAAATTTTAATGGTGCTAAAATTTTGGGAATCTCCTGCTTCTGTACTCTCTTAACTTTTAGCTGAACTTTGGTAGTACCCAACTTTTAACCATTCCAATTTTGGTAATGCTAGAATTAAGGTTAGGCTTCATATGCTTCGTATGGCTAATGAGCCAAACATATAGCATCAATGCTTTCACTTGGCAAAAGTTGTTGAGCCTTTCCAAATGCATGAAGCAATCCAAATTGTTTTTATTACTATATGACAAATGCATCAGGTGACATTTTTATGGGGTGATGTTGTCCATCCTTTCCTGTCATCCATCGAGTTATGCACTTAAAGTTTGTTATGTGGAGCTTTCTGGAAAGGTCCTGGAACAACTCTCTTGCTAGGAAATGTTCACTATGTCACTATACATGCTAGTATGCAGGAACCACCAAATTCCATTAACTACTATATGAAATTAATGAGCTTAATTGTAACTTTGTAGCAAGCCTACCTGCCTAACAACCGATTACACTGGGCAGCTGCCAACTGATTATTTACCTGGTATAGACATGGAATTCAAGTCTAGATTGGGTGGTTGGCTGCTTGTTTAACTTAATTTGGAACCTATAGGTAATTAATCCACGTCTATCATATCTTATTAACCATGTTAGGCACAATATTTCTGATTTTAATGGTACAAATACACAAAGCTTGTACTCAAAAGCTCAACAATTTGACACTTTTTCGTTGCCACATTGATTATTTTGTCCAGGATGTAAGCCCAATTTGTGGAGTGTAAGAAATGAAATCTCTCCCTTAATTGTAATACAGTAACAAGGCCAGAAGTTGATTTCAATTACTTATCATCGGTTTGGACCTTCAAGATGGGCCGGTTCTATCAACTAGGGTAACAAGGGGCGTTATTACCATGTTAATATCATGTTATCCATGTTAACAAGGACCTTCAAGTTTGTAATAATTAAACCTCAATTAATATCATGTTATTACCATCTTATTTTGCGTGAAATACTTAATCTTTATCTTCATCTTCATATCCATTTTCAAAAGATTCAAACACCACCGTAGAGTTGCATTTGGGTATCTGATTTCTACCACTGGAGTTCAATAGAACTCCACTAGACTCCTTGCCCTATCGTTTGGCCTAAACAGCCAAATAATAAGCCAAAATTTGAATTTTTGAACTTGATTTTGAAGTTGATTTTGAATGCTTTTAACGTAGTTTTTGTTAATGTTGGCTTTTAAGTCGCTACAAACAAATCTACAAAAGTTTTACTTATAAATTAATTTTAATTTTCTAATAAACCAAATAAGCCATTTTGGGCCAAATGGGCAACCGATGGGAACCTCCACTGGCTAGGGCCTAGGCGGAGCCAGTGACGCTATCGAGCCTGAGCGGCTAATGATATTTCTATATGATCTACCGATTCTTTTATACGCCGATAGACAACTGTGGACTTGTGGAGGCCGGGCGGTCGCCTGACCTACCCGGGAGCTATCTACGCTGCCGGGTGTGTTGACTGCACGTATATTGGCAGCAACAGACCAACGGGAACTAAATTTTTAATGATGCTACAAATTAACGGGAACTAAATTTTTAATGATGCTACAAATTTAGGAATCTTCTGCTTCTTGACGTCTCTAGCTTTTAGCCGAATTTTGATTAACCACCCCCAGTTTAAAGTAATGCTAGAATTCAGGTTAAGGCTTCACGTGCTTCGTATGGCTGAGCCAAACAGGTGCCAAGCAGCCAAGGCTTTCACTTGACAAAGTTGTTGAGCCTTTCCAAATGCATGAAGCAATATGACAAATGCATCAGGTGGCATTTTTATGGGGTGATCGATGTTCATCCTTTCCTATCATCCACCAAGTTACCCAATTGAAGTTTGTTATGTGGAGCTTTCTGCAAAGGCCCTTGGAACAACACTCTTGTTAGGAAATGTGGACTATGGCTGTGTTTAGTTCCACGTTAAAATTGGAAGTTTGAAGGAATTGAAACGATGTGACGGAAAAGTTAGAAGTTTGTGTGTGTAGGTAAGTTCGATGTGACAGAAAAGTTGAAAGTTTGTAGAAAAATGTTGGAATCTAAACAGGGTGTATATATGTCACCACTGCATGCTAGTTGTACTGCTGTACAGGAACCACCAAATTCCATTAACCCCAGTCGCCGGGTGTTGGAGGGGGTAGAAAGGCCCCGCCGCCGCCGTCCTTGCCGCCACCCGGCTCTGCCGGCGGCTGCTCAGGTAGCAGTGAGGCGGAGGAGGCGAGGGAGAGGAGGCCGGCGGCGGGGCAGCCTCGAGTTGCTGCCCATGTCGCCCTGGGGCTGAGCGAGGGTTCATTGCTTGTTTAGTTTAATTGGAACCTATAGGTCCAGGTCTATCAGGCACAATAATTCTGCTTTGAATGGTACAAGTACACAAAACTTGCAGTATAATAAAAGTTCGGATGAGATAAGCTCAATTTTCGAACCTGAAAGGTTGTACAATAAATTTTATTTTAAGCTAATTGGAATGATTGATACACACATCTGCCTAGCTTCCTCTATTAGGTTTCGCAACAACATGTAGTACTTCCGAGATAATACACAAATGCATACAGAGAATCTGATTAATGCTACCTGCTGCGAAAATGCTGAAATAACTGAAATAATTTGATAGCTACCGTTAGTTAGTATCGATAACATTGTTTAGTTATTCAAAGGAGAATTTTTTAAAATATATATATATATATATATATACATGAGGATTGCTTGCTGTTTCCAGTTTTCATTAAATGTTGGTTGCATCTCCCATGCCTATCTGTCGAGGAGAAAACAGAAAATGGAAATTAAACCATGAGAATGCACGGATTGATGGGCACGAACTCCTTTCAGTTTCAGTGCTGTTCTCATGGAGTGATGGATGGAAATGTTCTTCTTTCCCAACTCCAACTGAAATTTAAGTTTTAACCAACTTTTAGCTTCCCCAGAATTCGGTAACTTCAAAAGTAAGACTCTGGTTTCTCGTGTTTTTTTCGGTGTGGCAAACCAACATGCCGTTGGGCCTCCCCACACGCATGAACCTAGCAATCCAAATTTTTTAGAACGCTAACTAGCTGACAAACACAAGGGGTGAAACTTAAGCTGCGATCGTTTGAGCATATTGCCAAGGCTAAACTGCAGATGCATGCAAAACGAGTAAGATCATTAGCACATAGTTAATTAAGTATTAACTATTATAATTTTAAAAATAGATTGATTTATTTAAAACTTGTATATAGAAAGCTTTTGAAAAAACCAAATTGTTTAGCATTTTAAAAAATGTATAAAATAACTAGAAGTAGCTAAGCTACCTTGCAAGGCTTGGTGTGTTCTCACCTGCATTTTTCCAACTTTTGTTCTCTCGCTTTCCACAAGCACACTTCCCCAATTACTAAAGAATACTCCCTCGGGTTTTGCATGGATATAATACATCCTAGCACAATGAATCTAAATAGGCGGACCATCTATTCAAATTCATTGTACTAGGATGTGTCATATCTATTTAAAATCTCTTATATTTTGGAACGGAGCAAGTACGTTTTTTTAAAAAAATAAAAAGTTGCTTTAGAAATAATATTAATTTGTTTTTAAATTTTTTTAAGCTAATAATTAGTTAGTTTTGCAATAATAAGTTAACATGTTTTTCGTGCGCTGTAGAAAGGTTCCGATTTTCCGAACCTTTGTATTAATCGAACACAGCTTGTTCATCCACCATGTCACCTCTTGATCAAAGTGATCCAGACAAGTTCGTTTGCTGGAGCTTTCAACAAATCAAGTCGATCTCCTCTTCCTAAGCTGGAACGTACAGCCGTCAGCAAACTCAGCATGATTCCTCACAACCAAGTCGTCGCTTCTCTTCTCTTCTTCTCCGGACGCTACAAATCAAAACTGCGTGCCTCAGCTTGTCAGCATCAACCGCCAGCGGAGTATGGACGCCGTCATGGCTGCCTCTCTCGATCTTATCCTTTGTTTTTCTTTTTTTTTCTCCCCCAATTTTCTTGGCAAGAAGGTTTACCTTTTTTTTTAGTTTTTTTCTTTGATTTTAGGGAGGTTTGTTTTTCTTTGGGACCAAGCATGGAAGGGGAAATTAAAATTGCTTGGATCATGGTTATACAAAGAAAAGCCAACGGGGGGTGATGGTGACAAATACTCCAGTTTTAGTCTTTCGTTTCAACCTGAGTTTAGTCTCGATCCGAGACGAGCGTTTTGGGACTAACTAAATTCTTGAAATAGAACATTCCAAAACACTGAATTTGAACTCCACGGCGGCATAGCTCATGATATAAATTCTCACAAAACCGAGGCTGTGTTTAGTTCAGCGCAAAGTTTGGATTTTGATTGAAATTGGAGATGATGTGACTGAAAAGTTGTGTGTGTATGACATGTTGATGTGATGAAAAATGACTGAAGTTTGGATCCAAAATTTGGATCTAAACACAGCCCGACTAGTACAATACTGTAACTATTTTCATGCCACCGAAAATCTTAACAAAACCTTTGGAAAGGAAGTCAACTACGAACGCGATAGTCCTGAATAGTTCAAAGAGATCGCGCGGTGCAGACGATATCATCGTCGATACTCTATGAACTTGTCAATGAAGGAAATCACTGATGTGGCAATGGAGTGTGACACTTGGCTATTTACAAGTTTCAATGGCTTGGATTCATCAATTCCTTGCGTTTCCAAGCAACGAGAGAGAGAGGGGGTTGGGCCGTTGGCTGCCTCTCGACCCCCTAACCGTCAGAAGTATGGATTACTTCATGTTAGTAAATGCATAGCTCCATCACATTAGCACTATCTGTGGACATCTGGTTGGATCAGAAGGGAAAATCTGTTCTACGGGCTTCAAGGATAGAAAAAAAAGTAACTTAGGTCAAAAACTGTATGTTATTACTCCCTCCATCCCAAAATAAATGCAGTTTTATACCATTCACGTTCAACGTTTGACCGTTCGTCTTATTTAGAAAAATTTTATGATTAGTATTTTTATTGCTATTAGATGATAAATCATGAATAGTACTTTATGTGTGACTAAATATTTTTAAATTTTTCACAAATTTTTCAAATAAGACGGACGATCAAACGTTGGGCACGGATATCCATGACTGCACTTATTTTTGGACAGAGGTAGTATTTTTAAGTACTCCTTCACAAGGAAATGCAGAAAACATGAGATTGTGTCAAAGTTGTAAAACTGTCCGTCAATGAAAACATTTTGATTTCCACCGCAACTGAATGTAATTTTATCCAGATTTTATCACCTAAACTAAAAGGACTCCTAATATGAGTGAGCGGGAGAGGGGTAGATGGGCTAAAGTTAGAAGCCCTATAAAACAGGCCCCCTCTATGTAAAAATTCATTGACTAGCTTAGCATTTTCGACCCCAAGGCTGTTTAGTTCACGTCAAAATTAGAAATTTGGTTGAAATTGAAACGATGTGACGAAAAAGTTGAAAGTTTATGTGAGTAGGAAAGTTTAATGAGATGGAAAAAGTTAGAAGTTTGAAGAAAAAATTGGGATCTAAACACGGTGCAAAACGAGATCACAAACCTTAACTTAGATACTATATCCGTTTCATATTATAGTTATTTTGAATTTTTTTTCCTAGACCAGTTTTATTAAGTTTATAAAAAATATAATACCATTTCTAACCCAAAACAAATGTATTATCAAAACATATGTGTTAGATTTAATGAAACTAATGCTACTAAAATTTTCAAGAAACTTGGTTAAACTTTAAAAGTTTCAACATGGTATAAAGAATCAAAACGGGTCATACAATACGATGAAACATAGGGGAGCTAAAAACAGAGGGAGAAGTCCATAAACGAGAGGATCTCGTCATCTCCCATGTGAGAACCAAAAACAAAAACGAAAAGGAAAAGAAGGGCGAAAAGAGAAGCAATCAAGCAAAGCAAATGTGAGGTTTACTCGGTGCCGACCTTATCTCCCTTCCTTCCTTCCTCGCCGATGGCGACGTGCTTCCATCGCCTCACGCAACGCTCCACAGCTAATTAATTACCAATAATCGACCAATTAACTACAACCTCCAGATCCAAACGCCAATGTCAACCACTCTACACCGGCCAAGATCCCGGCGCAAATCCGGCCACAGCTTGTGTTTCTCTTGCAGCAAGAACTGATTCAAATTTCTCAAGAAATCATAAGACGAGATGGTTTCATTTTGAGACAAAAGATGGACTCTGCAATCTGCACCTCAAACGGCTGGTCATAATATGTACAATGGATTGGATTATTGCTACTCATAACCATAACCATGGTTGAACGATGGAGGATGAGGAGGAGATCCAAGATCATCCCCTTGATTCCTCCATGGTTTTCTTGGACAAAAACACCACACTCATCATCATCATCATCCTCACAACAACAACAGATTGGGGAGAGATAGAGAGAGGAGAGGAGCTTCACAAACTCACCACTAGCTTCCTCTCCTTCTCTTCTCCTTGTGATTCTTTTCTTGTGCACATACTACTGTTCTAGTAGAGTAGAGTAGTATTTGGTTGTGTGTAGTAGAGATCTCCTTGAGGCGGAGCAGCTGGATCCAGATCGAGATCTTGGATCTTGGCGGGGTTCGTCGTCAATGGCGGATCGGATCGGATCAGATGCGGACGGCGGCGACGGAGAAGGCGAATCCGGCGAACTCTGGAGGTGGGCGAACCACGGTCCAGTTCTTGGTCTTTACGTCGAACACCCAGAGGGCGTGGCGGCCGGACCCGCCGTCGGAGTCCTCGATGGCGCCGGTGACGACGACGCGCTCGCCGCCGCCGACGCAGACGGCGCGGGCGGTGCCGGCCTTGAGGCCCGGGGGGGAGGGGCCGACCTCGCGCCACCCGCCGCGCGAGCCGAGCCACTCCATCACGGCGGCGCCCTCGATGCACCAGACGCGGCCGCGGACCACGACGTGGGCGGCGGAGGGAGGGGCGCGGACGCGGTCGAGGCGGCGCCACGCGCGCGCCGCCGGGTCGAACCACTCGGCGTCGCGCTCGAACCCGCCCTGCCTCGCCGTGCGGTACCCGCTCACGGCGAGGAACCTGTCGCCGGCGACGGTCGCCATCCCGTCGCACTCGTCCCGCTCCTCCGACATGTCCGGGAGCGGGTCCCACGCGTCCGCCACGGCGTCGTACGCCTCCGCCGTCTTGAGCGCGTTCTTGTGCTTGTCGTGCCCGCCCGCCACGTAGATCCTCCCGCCGGCCTCCGCGCACGCGAAGAAGGACCTCGCCGACCGCATCGGCGGCGCGCTCCGCCACACGCCGGTGGAGGCGTCGAGCACGTGGACGTCCGCCACGGGCTCGAACGTCTCGGGGTCCCACCCGCCGAGCACCGCCAGGCGCGTCCCCACCGCGGCGCACTGCGCGAACATGGGCACCGGCGGCGCCGCCTTCTCCCGCCTCCACTCCCCCGTCGTCACGTTGTACACCGCCACCCCGTACGCCGGGGAGTTCGCCGGCGCGTCGCCGTCCTCCTTCGCCTCCTCCGCGGCCGCCGCGGCCGCCGCGGGGTTCGCGAACTGGAGCAGGTAAACCAAATCCTCGTTGGCGCCCGCCTCGGCGCGCGCCATGGCGAACGCGGGCGTCGCCGCCGCGCTCCTCCACCCGCGGCACACGCGCCGCATCGCCCGGTGAGCCCCGTGCGGGACGCGCGCCAGGCAGTCGACGGCGACGTCGTCGGGCATCCCCGGGATGAGCTCGACGTGCTCGACGGCGACGCCGCCGGCGTCGCGCTCTAGCGCACGGCTCCTCGGGCTCCTCATTTTTTTTTCTCTGATTTTTTTCTCTTTTTTTTGCTGCTTCTGGATCTGTGGGTCGCCTCTCTCTGGGGGGAGAGGAGTGGTTTAAATAGAGCTCACTCAAGGCTACGTGGCGCCTTCTGATTGGTGGATCTCCACCGCTAACGAAATTTAATGAAAATTAAATTTTAAAAATGAAAGCAACCTGTTTGGAAAGCCTGTTTTTCTGCCGGTTCAACATGCAACTCTTCATAAAAAAAAAAGTTTATTTTGTTGCTTAAAGAGGGGCTTGAATTACAGGTAATGATCATTAGTGGAAATTCATTTTTTTACTTTTTTTGTTTGTTTGTATGCAAGGATGAGGTGTAATTGAGTAGAAGTAGATCAGAACAAGTACACAGGGAAATGAAAAGAAAAGAAAGAGCGAGCTGGAAAACTTGATCTTGTGGTTTTTGATGATGGAACTATGGAAAAGGTGATAATGACTAGTAAGTGCCTTTTTGCCTGAAAAATTAGTTGCTGTCTAATTATTTTTATGGCCAAAAGAAAGGCTTCATTTTTCCTTGCTACTTCTATAATAGTAGAACAGTCCATGACAACCTGACAAGGCCTTTGTATTCTTTTGTTGAATTATTGCAGTGCCTATAATGAGAGTGTTTTTTTTACTCCATTTCATTTTGCCTGACTTTTTATGACAACATTTTCCTCTTAATATTATTTGATTTAATTAATTAGCAGCTCACTTATCGTTAAGTTTAAAAATAATTATTCACCGTAGTGGTGTTAATTATAGCGCTTAGAATTTATCCACAGTAGTAGTTAAGGAGATACTAGCCGGTCCATCTTGGCATGAGTAATAATAAAAATAACAATAATTCTATTTCAATTATTTAGCTTGCATTCTCTTACCTGAAAAATTCCATTTTGATGTCCCACTAATATAAATCTCCAGCGCGCTTAAAACGAGAGTCCAGAACAGCATCCGAATCTCCCCCACAAAGAAAACTAAATAAATTAATCACATGCTGTCACCATATAGACCAGCAAAGCACACTGTTTCTAAATTCTTATCCCAAATTTGACTAGATGGCATTGTAGACTTATTCTTTGTCCAACTTGGTGCTCTTCTTGAACACCCCCAGAATAAAATCCAGACAATGGAAAAAACATATTATGGACCCAAATTTTCCACCCCCAAAAGATGCCATCCAAACTTGGTCCATGGAAACAATAAAAGAACCTCCTGATGCAAAGGATCAATCAGTGACAGTGATCTTAAAATTATCCTTGAGTGATTTGTTTTTTTTTTTTTTTGCAATCAGTGAATGTGATGAGGCTTCTGGGGTGTGTGGGGACTGAGAAGCTTGAGATGAACATGGAGATGGAGGTGGATTTGGATTAGGATAAGGATGAGGGTGGAGAGGAGAGGAGAGGAGAGGAGGCTGGGCAACAAGGACAGCTCATGTGAGGTGGAAGGAGAATGGTCTCCATCACTTGCTTCAGTGTTCAGGTTTGTTCAGCTGTTAAGAGGGTCAGGGCCTACGCTGCTTACCCTTGGTCGAAAAATCCAGGGTCCTATCTGATGGCCTAATCGGTCAAAGAAAAAACTAAATTTTAAATTTTCAAGCTTAATTTTGAGATTGATTTTGAGATATTTTCAACGTAGTTTCTTTTTCAACATTGACTTTTAAGTCACCAAGAATACATTTACAAAAGTTTTATCTACAAATTCATTTTTATTTCCTAATAAACCGTTTTGGCTTATTACGAAATAAGCCAAATGATGGGGACACCAATTTCTACCACAAACTTGGGCCCTGTTGGAAACTTATGATTTTAAGAGTAATTAATTGGTAGTCAGCTCTTAATAATCTGGGCTGAAAAACCTAGTTTCTAACTAATAGTATCTAAATTCTACGGCTACACATTCTAAAATTCTGAGTGAAATCCTGGACTGTTTAGGGGAGCTTCTGGCAGCTGGAGATTCTTAGATAAGCTGCAACCGTCAGAAACTCCCTTGATAGACTCCTAGAACCTATCAGAGGGGACTTTTAGCAGTTATAGCTTTTCCCATATTCTCTGAGATATTGAACTATATATGCCACTTTTAGATGTGGCAATTAACTATTTGCCACTAGACCCACATGTCATAGATACATGTGGACCCACATGTCATAGATACATGTGGACCCACATGTCATTGAGATAGGTGTGGCAAATAGTTAAAAGCCCCATATTCTCTAACTCTCATAAATAGTGTAGATAAAAAATGAATTACAAGCCAGAATGTGGAAAAACCTAACTTCTTTTTAGATTTACAGATGTTAACTATAAACCAGTAGCTTCTCCGAATTTTAAGCTCACAAAACAAAACCATGTTTAGGTTCATAGCTATAAGTTCTATTTTTTTTAACTCCTTATCAGCCATTTATTTAATTCATCCATTGCCAACCGGATTAGCTATAAATTGTATTACCACCACTTCTCCTTTTTCTTAAACTTATTCCTTGCATAACGCATATAGCTTTGTGTGATAATTGTTTCATGTAATACGAAAATATTTTTCTACTAATTAAATCAATACCACAATATTCCGAGGTTTAGTATGGACTAGTACGAAGCAAATCAAACCACAATTCTTTTTATTTGTACCTTTTGGCACATGTGGGCCACCTAAAAGTCACAGTGGGCCCCACAATGCAGATCTAAAAGGAGCTTAGCTAGAGAGGAGGAGGGCCGCTTGGTGTTGAGTCATCACTCAGCAGTGATCAGTGGATCACACCAAGGGCATGAAATGATCAGCCAAGCTAAGCTGGTTATCAAGCAAAGCAAAAGCACAAGCTTCTAGAAGCTCAAGTAGGAGATAGGAGTGTGAGTTGTCCGTCTACCTTTTGAGCTGTTGCCACTTCGTTTTCAGGTTCAGTGATGGAGTGAAGATCAGATCAAAGGAGACTGCATGTCATGAGTGTCTCCAGAAGCAAGCGTGCATGCTCTGCAGAGGTTTGTTTCTTTTGTAATTCTGGATATGTTGGTTTTTTTTTTAAAAAAAAACTGGATATGTTGGTAGGGTATGCTTTTCCAACGGAATCATTTGGGTTATAGGGACAAACAAATCGAAGCTAGTACTTCCTCCGTCCCATAATATATAACCGGATATTCAGATTTATTGTATTATGAGATGTCCCATCCGGTATTAGATTGCTATATTATGTGACGGAAGGAGTATTAATTTTGTGGAGGATGTGATTTTTTAAGATTGTCTCGGGGGAAGTGGAGTAAATTATGGTGAAAAACCACAAAAGTTGTGTGGAAACCACGTAAACATTTAGCTACTCTAGAATGCTTTTAACTGAATAATATGGGTTATACCACTGACAACTGGGATATTAGTTTTGTAGAGGTGTGATATGCAAGATTGCCTCGAGAAAAGTGGCAGAGATCTGCCACTCTGATTTCCTTTTCCAATTTTCCTTTTTCGAGTTGAAAAATCGAGCTAAAAAACTAGATTAATTAGATTATGTTCCAAGAGAATATTAGTAGTCGTCAGTCATGTGGAAAGATTCTCCCGGTTCCTGTGTGATAGAAAAGGTACGTTTTCTTCGTTGGAAATAAATAGTTGTGGCGATATTGTTGGAGAGAAGAGAACGCCAAGTCGGCAACTGTGTCTCGTGCGATCTCTAGCTCTCAAATCTCACCATTTTGGCTGCATTTGCTTGCGGATATGAATAGTTTGTCAAATTTGATATACGCACGTACTTTCTCTGTCCAAAAATAAATCCAATCTTAAAGATGAATATGGACAATGGACATAGGACAGAGGTGAAGTAAAAGGTCCGTGTGATTTTAACCCGCTTTATTGGTTGCTCATATTCCCTAATAAACCAAAACAACTTACTATTAAAAAATAAAAATTAATTTGTAGATAAAACTTTTATATATGTGTTTTTAGCGACTTAAGTTAATGCTGAAAAAAATTACGTTGCAAATAGTTTAAAATCAACTTTAAAATTAAGTTTGAAAATTTAAATTTTTTTCTTTGGTTTTGACTTATTAGGACAACCAATGGGGCTAAACATCTTCCATGTTTTTTTATTTTCTTTATTGAAACAGTACCATAGTCCCAAGGCTTTGATCATCTAATTAGTTAATTGAGATTACCAGCTTAATTAATGCTATCTCCACATACTCCACTAAAGATGATACCCTCGAGAAAACTATTTCTTTGCAAGAGGGCAACCGTAAGATCCAGCTTCTAGAACAGGGGGCCTTGCATTGGGTGGTTTAATTATAGCACACAGATATATGTAGATATTTTCAGTGTGTTGTGTTGCATCTTGTCTGAAGAAAAACATATTCATGCTGTCATCCTCTTGAGATGGAGATGGGCCGGGGAAAAAGGTAGTGTCCTTTACAACATGTTAATTAATTAATTAATTAATTATGTTCTCGTTCGATGATAGTTTCAATCCAGTACTCCTCAATCATATCGAATCCAGCGGTTAGGGCATACAGTAGATATAAACAGCGGCCTAATTGGAGGACATGGGATATACTGCAAGATATACTATAGTACTAGATTGTAGAGTTTCATGGAGAGAGACAATGATACACTAGCTAACATGCATAATTAATCTCAATTGTTATGATTAATGGGTTTAACCATCAGTCGCCGTGTGTATGACGACATTGAACCCAATTTCAATACTGAGTTTAACAGTAATTACATATATATTTTTAAAATAATCTATGCAACTTAAAATTATATTTCTAAATAAATAGACAAGGCAACCTGCATGACGTACAAACCGACGCTATTTAATAACATAGTTTGTATAGCTATATCCCAACTTTAACCTAGTGCGGCAATATTTGTCTTGCCATGACAAACCGACAACTATAGTAGAAGCCGCCCGCTGCCATCATGGAAAGGAATCCAACTCGGAAAAGTATTTAGAAAAACGATATAAAATACAAAATGATTTGTCCACTGATGCTCATGTCTGCATGCATCATGCGACTTGCCCAGATTTGGAGAAAAATCGGTGGAGGTGTTCACTTCACCGATTCTTTTGTCATGTTGAAGAGTCCTAAGATTTATGTTATATATGTAATTCATGTGCTTACAATTTATTATTAATTACCATTACTCTGGATATTGGGCACTAGCTTTCCTCCTTGATAACTAAATCGACCACTTGACCCTAATCTATCACCAAAGCTAGAATTGAAAACTATAAATGACATGGATATATGCAACTTGGCAACTTGGCTTTTGGATGATGAAGAGAAGAAAAAGGGAGAAAAAGGTGGGCGCTCGATTCCCGTTAGCGCTCCCGGTTCAGCGCATCCTTTATCACTAAACAAGTGGAAAACAAAAACCGCCGACTAATTAAATTATTAATGTTCGTTTGCGTATCTACTTATGTTGCACCGCCCTTATTTTGTCCTAAAATTTCCATGTACGTAATCAATTACACCAGGTTGAAAATGGGGAAAACATTATTCTTTGATTTTCTCATGGTGAAAAATATTATATTATTATTGCCATGGTAATTGTGAACTTGGGCAGGGTGTGAACCGCGGTGGAGATTAGCAGTTGACCTAGAACACTGGAGAAGTGAATTCAACTATAGTGCTATAATAAACCAATAAGTTTCTCCATAATTTTAGGAGTATTCGTTGGATTAGGATCACATTTTTAAGGAAGAAAATGACAACAGCTTGTATAGATTACTACGGGGAAAACTTAAAAAGAAAAGGGAAAAAAACCTGGTGGGCCCGAGCCCACATGGGGCAGGCAGGCAGGCGGGTGTTCGGCGGCCGGCCGGTGGGCCCGGCTCTCCCGCTGGGTGGACAAGTCGTCGGTGGGCCCACCTTACCAGCCGCGGGCCCCACCACCGCCTCTCATTCATGTACTTTCAACCGTCCAGTACGGGACAAAGAAAAGAGGGATAGTTATTACTTGCAGTAAAAAAATGAGAAACGGATTTAGGATCGGTGGGGCCCACCTGGTAGTCACTTTTCCAGCTCACCCGTTCCAATCCTTCCACGTAGGACGGCATCACTTGACCTGGACAATGCTTTATTGAACCGTTGGATATTAGCCGATTTTCGTAAGGTGTTGACCGTGAGTCGTTGGTGTTTATCGGTTTTGGGTGAACCGGTGAAGAGCGATTTACTTCAAAAACGAAAAGATAAATCCTGGTTATTAGGATAGCTCGGCCTCTTTGCGTATCTGTAAAAAAAATCACTTTTAACTTAGATTCGTAGGTAAAAGTTATTTTTTCTAAGACGGAAAAGGTAATATCTTCCTGTACATTCTACTTGTGGGGGGTCTTTCAACGAGTTTCCTTTTCATCTTGTACAAAGAAAATGGAAAATGAATGTGAGGAAAAAAAGACCAACTGATAGAGATAGCAAGACGATAAGAATTAACTGGTTGGACTGATGGATGTGTGAGACGAGCAAACTTTATTACACAATTGAAGTATCAAGGCATAGTACCATAGTACTCCACCTAGCTAGTTAGTCACCAAGTCATGTTGATAAGGCAGAGTGACATGTCAAAGCCGCTAATAATCTCTACTATTATAAAAATTGAAGATGTTTTTGCTACGTTATCTGTATATGAGTCGGGTTTTAAATCCGTTCGCTTTTAGAAATACAAAATCTATATTTGAGACGGGTTTTAAGTTCTTTCGCTTTTAAAAATATAGAAGGAATCGTATAAGAAATCTTTTCAAAAACCTCGCATATTAACTTGAGACAATTGGACTCCTAATTACAGCTCATGATTTTCTAACAAACTATTTATCCAAGTGAGTTTAACACAGTGAATTTCATCTCAACTAAACCATATAACAATAATAAGATTAAAATATTCTTCACCCGTTGCAACGTACGGATATTTTTCCAGTAAATCTATATATAAGACGGAGTCTAATCTAATAGTATGAGTAAGTTAATATTAAAACATCGCACTGGTTTAACAATCTCTTATTGATACCCTACTAAACGAAAAATATACGTAATTTTCACCACTTATTATTCACATCTATCGGCCAAGGACGACCAAGCATTTGCACATGGTGCCCTAAAAGCTAACATAGACTTTACATATGTACATTTGAGTGATACTAACTAATCAAAAGTGCCTAATTTGAGGACACACAACCACTCATCACTGTCCTATCTGATCTAATTAAGCTGCACTTAATTATTCACTCCCAACATCTGAATCACTACTCTACAATGTCCTTTTTCTTGGCGCCTTTCCCATGCAAGGGTCAACATCTGAGCTGGTGACAAGGTTGCATCGTACATTCATATCCAGATCCTCTTGTTGCTCAGCTAGCTAGCTCCATCGATCTCTGCTTCTAGAAGATGTTCCAGCTGCAGTACTATGGCTTTAACCTAGATAGGTACAATACGTTATCGCTCTAATTCCAGGTTAATCAGATGAAACCTCGCATGTTGCTAAAAAAATTGTATATAATAGTACAAATAATATTTAAGAGAGCTAGACAACATAACTTTATGTAATTTTCATCTTTGATCGACTATTAAAAAAACTATGGTGGTGTTTGAATGTCATGAAAATAAAGATTAATATGAAGATTAAGTGTTTCACGTAAAACGAGGTTGTAATAACATGTGATTAATTGAGTTCTAATTATTTCAAATTTAAAAAATAGATTAATCTGATATTTTAGAATAACTTTTATATAGAAAGTTTTCGCACGGAACGCACCATTTAGCAGTTTGAAAAGCATGCCACGAGTATCCAAAATTTAATCCAACTTTTGTTAGAGAAAAGAACATGGCCTATAAATAATTAAGATAATGTAGTTTATAATAATTTAAATTATATATAGATTGATCGTCCAAAATTAGAACTAAAATGATTGGCTCAATAAGAGAAAGAAAAGAAGAAAGATAATATAAATTAATCATCTAAATACAAAGCTAAGATGATATGACTTCATAAGAGAAAAAATGATAGGGTAATTTGGACCATAGATTAATTATCAAGTGTTAGGAACAATTAAGCTAATGTAGCTTAATAGATAATAGAGAAATAATATTAGCAACACTTAATTGAATATAAACTTTAAAAATAAATAGGATTATGTTGAGAGCTATGACGACTAAAGTGTTAAAAAAATAAACGAAGCAACTAAAGCTGATTTACAGTATAAACTTTTACATATGTTATATTATATCAATTTAAAAGAAGGTTAAAAATAGACTACTTCAAAAAAAAAATCAACTTTAGAATTAATTTTTTGATATGGCTATTTGAATTTAGCTTACTTTAGCTTTTCAACGGCACATAAAGTAAGATAAGTCATTCGCACATGGATAATCAAGTATTACTCCCTTCGTTTCAAATTATATGGCACCTCTTTTTAAAGGAAATTAAACTCGGTATTTTTTAACTGATAATCATACTAACCATATCTATGCTAAGCATTACACGTGTTATATCAAGTATTTTTCATATTCGTTGGAAGTATAATATGAAATAAATTAATAACTAAAATATGGCATCAAGGATCGTATAAAAAATATAGGTCTTATAATTTAGGATGGAGTGGTTAATTATTACAAACTTTAAAAGTGAGTTAATCTAAATTTTTAAAGAAACTTCTATGTAAATAGGATTTTTAAAAGCATACTATTTAACAGTTTAAAAGATGTGCTACCGAATAACGAGCAAATTGTAATTTGGATTTGATGAAAAAAAAAAGCGATCTGTGGACGACGAGAGTTTTGCTTTAATCCTATATTACTATAAAGTTAATAAAGTTAATGTCCACTAACCTCTAAAACTCAACTTGCAACCATGGCACATCATCACACACTCAATAATTGCATATTTAATATCATACAAACATACAACATCATCTATAACTTATTTAATTCTACAAATCAATCTGCAAGTATATCTAATCATCATCCCTCACATCATTTTTACAATATTTTAACAAATCTATATATCATTTTTTATAGTATTTAACATGCACTTATCAATATATTATCAATCTGTTCCACATTAAATCGCGAGTAATGATTTGCTTGTCTGATGATAAATACTAATAAACCCTCACATTTTATTATTTTTTCCTTTTACTTATAGCCGATTGTCAAAAAAAATAAATAAAAATTACTTAATAATTTCTGCACCGAAGCGTAGCAAATCATTTCAATCAAATCATTTCAATCATTGCGACCGATCACAGCCTGCATGAGCACCCGTACCCATCCATCGTGAGATCGATCGATCCCACAATCGCACAAACACGATGGCCCCACCACGCACCAATCGCTTACACATATACTAGCACCTTACAAAAAAAATATGTACGGAGTACTATAAAGTGATGAAGAGGCTCCGATATGACATGTAAAGCGAAGACAAGAGCATTATTATTTCAAATCGATCGTACTGATCGATCCCCTCTGCCATGGCAATCCATCTGCTAATTTTCATAGTTATCTCCAAGAGCAAGTTTAATAGTATAGCCCACTACTAACTCTAATTCATTTATAACCAATCTAATAGTTAATTTATATAATAGTTGCTTACTATACTATTAATATATGATCCCACCTATTATATGCACATTACGTCTTGTAGTCCGTGCTATAGCTGACTACGAATTTGTAGCCCGCTGTTCTTCTCTCTCATCTTTTATCTTACTAAAATATATTTATAGCTAGCTATTAGTCTGCTATTATACTCTCTCTAAGAGAATCTTTAGATTTTTTTTTTTTGAGAGCTCTCCACTTTGAGTACAAGCTGTAGTATCTGAACATACGTGCAAACGCACTCCACCACGCACACACACCCACACCCCTACACGCATGCTAGACCTATCAACTATACACACACGTACTAATGAGATACACAAAGCCACCTAAGAACCTTGTGTGTGACGAGGACGTCACTCTACTATTGTGGCGCTGGCACGGGAGAGCTGGAAATTTATTTGGGAATAAATCCCGGTGAGACACGCGGGTGACGATCCCAGGGATCGAACCCGCGCGGGCTGCTCGCTCACCAGCGAAGCTAGCCAACCGAGCAACGCTCGGTTCTCAGAGAATCTTTAGATCTCATAACATGGTGGAGCACATAATTAAGTAGGATATATACGTACTGTGCAGATTCCTGATGACCAGGGAACTGATGAAGCTTATGCACGTGTGGATGTGTCAGGCACTCATCTCATGCAAATTAATCTCAATTCTCATGTTAGCTTTCACTTATTCCATAGAGATATTCCTCATGTCTCCCGTGTTCCAAACATGTAGGAATATGATTATAGCTCATGTTTAGAGAGCTTCCATAATTTTTAGCTATCTAAGGAGCTGATCAGATTGTAATCAAAATGAAATTTACCGAATTTTGGCATTATCAAAATTTTGTTAAGTTGACAATATTATTGAATTTTAACAGGATTCCTTATATGTGTTTAGGCAAGTTTGGAAAAAAATGTATGCACATATTTGATAACTTTACTTTAAAAAAGATATGATTTGAAACAACATCAATCTGAACAACCCCTAAATAATTTAGATCACTTTCACTCATATTTAAGAACGTTGGGTACAGATTTAGTTAAAAAATAAACTCAAAAAAATTAATCTAACATTTTAAATTCTCACTTACTACTTATCAGAATTAATTTACAGCTTCCTAAATATTAGTAGGACCTAAGACGCAAGGAGAAAGTAGTGGGCAATACTCAATGTTTGTTCACATTTATATACCAATCTACGTAGTTTTCAATATGCATTTCAGTTCTTATATTTCCTAATTCAATGTTTATAAAAATAAAACAAAAAGTAAATTGAGTGTAACTTAACTGGTTAGATTCCTTGTGGTGAAACCAACCCACCCGAGCTCAAGTCCTAGACTTGACACGTGTGCTCGTATTTACGGCTAACTATTATTTTAGTGGTAAGCGACGTACCTGTTGATAGTGAGACGATGTTTGTACTGTGTTTCTAAAAAAAATAAAAATGAAAACCATGTAAAATCATTTTTGTGATGAACTTGATAACAACATCTCAGGCATATCGAATCATAACATTGTTCATATATTAAGATCATTTCCTGCGAAATCCCTATTGTTCGTGCCGACTACGTCGATCCTATATCCACTATTACAGAAAATGGCTTTAGTGTCGGGTCATAACCCCTTATCAGTGTCTGAAATCGAATCGGCACTAAACTTTCGCCCTAGCTAGTGCCAGGTTAAGAATCTGACACCGATACCGATGAGGACTCATCATATACCACGACCATTTCCTGCGAAATCCCTACTGTTCAGGCCGACTGTGTGGATCCTATAATATCGCTGTCACACAGTCGACCTTACCTAGTGTTAATTTCCACTCGCAGAAAACGCGTGTGTGCACACCTTGTGTACAGTGATGGAACGCTGGCCTGCACAAGTGGCAGTGTATGGCACACAAGAAAGAAAGAGGCCGAAACAGAGAAGAAACAAAAAAATCAATCAATTAAATCTCCAGGCAGATGGAGGAGGGGTCAAGTTGGCCGAAAATCTTCTGTATTTGAAAGCAACAAGTCGTTCGGGATTTGCAGCAAATTTTAAAAAAGGTGTGGGCGGGCGCGTATTATTCATTTTTTTCTGCCGTGAACGCGAGTGCGCGGTGTGTGCCGTATGCGCGCTGAAACAGGTTGTGACAGATACTATGGTTGACCTTCTGATTATATGACAAAAATAATACTCCCTCCTTCCCTAAATGTTTGACGCGGTTGACTTTTTAACACATGTTTGACCATTCATCTTATTCAAAAACCTTTGTGAATCATGTAAAACTATATGTATACATAAAAGTATATTTAACAATGAATAAAATGATAGAAAAAAAAATTAATAATTACTTATTTTTTTAATAAGACAAACAGTCAAATATATTTAAAAAAGTCAACGGTGTTAATATTTAGGGATTGAGGGAGTACTACATACGTTTAATTTCTTGGTCTTTGCTTCTGCTGTCTGACCTAAATTAAGGTTTGCCTTGCATCGCAAGTAGTGCGTGTAAATGAACCTACTTTATCTGTTCGTCGCAGAGATGCGATCTTCTTCTTAATTACTCCTTCCTCTGTTCCGGAATATATGATGCCAACGATTGTCCCTTCATCTCATTTTAAAAATATATATAAGTATTATTTATTTTATTGTGACTTGTTTTATCATCAAATAATTTTAACTTATGCTATATTAAATTTTTAAATAAAATAAATAATTAAATGTTATATTAAAAGTCAATGGTTTCGTATATTTCGAAAGCCAACGAGGCCAGAATTTGAGCAGCAGGCGATACACGAGATAAGATGGAAATCGAGAACACGGACAGAAAATTAAGAAGAAAATAAAGTCAAACTGAACCTGTAAGATTTCTTAAAGATGCAGATGAAACATGCATGCTCGAGCAGCAGGAAGGATTAGCATATTTGAAGAAAAATAATAAATAAATGCGAAATATATACAGGCGTTAAGATTTTGGGTACAGCTGCAAATGTGTGAAGATGATCGAGAGTTTATGAAGATTGCATGTCGTAGACTTGAGACAACGGCCATGCAACTCCTTGCAAACTATGGATGGAGATTCACAAATAGATTTGAATAAATGTACTCTCCTTATCTTAGTTTGATCTTTTATTTTGTTAGGTGTGTTTAATTCATTTGAACTACACTCAGTGTTTGGGTGTTACTTTTGTAATAATTGGCTATAGCTCTGATGAGTAAAGGCCGGGATGTTTTATTCCATTAACAAAAAATTAAGTACTACTAATTACTTGGGCGTCACGATAAAAAAAACACAATCAAGCGACGCCAGCCATTATCTCACCGTGATTTTGACGCCACGCGATGGAACAAATTAATTAAATAAATCACTCTCCTCAATAGAACATAAACAAATTCTATCTTTTGAATTCAAACTTTTATTCCATTGCCAATGGCCACAACATGCTACTAGTACGAACGAACGATGGTTTAATTTTGGTCGAGTTCCATTCCCTTCTGTCCTTTGGTTTTTAAATTAATCTCCTGCATGGGTGTCTTTTTCATTGTCCAAAATTCGAATGGCTTCACAACTCACAAATTAAATTAAGCATGACTGTTAATTAATTAATTATCTGCTCCACTAAGATATTACTACAGTATGATTAAGCTTCTAGAAGCCCATGCTTAATTAATTGGCAAGAGGGCGGTGATACGATCGATTAAGCTTCTAGAAGGGAACACAAAGCAAATGGCTGCATGTGTGGCATATAATATAGCACACAGATGATATGCACGGCTGCTTGTTTTGGTACTACTGATTAAATTAACAGAGCTTGGACTGAAAATAACACGAGACCAACTTGCCATAATTTGGAAATTAAGAGGGAAAAAAATAACATGAGCCGACTCGCGTGCCCATACAAACATTCCGACTACATATGGAGTATGTCGGAAAAGGAGACAATATTTCAGAGAGAAGCAGTTGACCTAAATTGGACCAATATATACTAGTACTACAACTGCAATAGGATTTTACTGTCCGTTTTCATGTTGGCTATGAGGAGTCATGCACCTTGTTCCTATTCCGGCATGAAGGCATAATTAAGGGCGTTTACTACACAATCAATAATTCGATTCACTTTCATTTCATTTAGAGTTTGCTCTAATCTCATTGGACTTCAGGGCACCTTTAAAGCATTGGATAGAAAAAAAAACATAGGAATTAAAAAGTAGCATATGCTTGTTCAATCCTATATGAATTGAAACGCGTGAAATAAGAAGAGATGTCCTTTGATGGTACCATAGGAAGAGTTGAAGTAGAGGAAAGTTTCCTACCCTTTTCCTATGAATTAGAGGGATCCATAAGAACAAAATCATAAAGGTACTGAATCTAAAAAAAATTCATTTACCAACCGTCCAATTTAAAGGGGCTCTTAGAGTTATTGCTTCCTCGTATCTCAAGTCTCAACATACACAATTTGATATGGATTCTATGTCACAAAACCAGGCCACGTCTTCCCCTGTCCTATGTGCTGCTTATTTTGTTGTTGCACATCATTGTTGTCGGTCACACGTTTCTTCATCTTCCGTGATGATACTCCATTACCCCATATGTCCTATCTTATATGTCACGATTTGCGCCATCAGACTTGTCGTTGTTGCATTGTTCTGTGCCGCTGATCTCTCTCATCATTATTACCAACCTTATCTACTATCATCATATTATCTTGTGGTTGAGGCGGCATCACTGCTACTGCACCACAATCCATGGTTCTTCCTATCACATTTCATTGAAGTGTGGCATGGTCTTTTGTCACCTTGGACTCTCTTAAACACTCCTTACATATTTTGGGCTCTAGACTTCTAGTTAAAGGGAAAGATAAATTAAACCGTAGCTGTTGGATTGAGATCTATTAATGGGCAATGATCTTAGACATCCGATAAATAGTATATCCGTTAAGAATGAGAGAAAATAAAGATAAAAAGATGCCTAGGTTTATCTTATCCCACCCTATTGTGGGCAATGTATAGTTGCCAATAATAAATCAATGATGATGACATGTCAAAGCAACCAAGATATTACCATTGCTCACTTGATTGTTAGGCCATGCTAATCAAGGACATGGCCACTCACTTTTCTAGCTCATCTACTGCATGGCCACCCTGCAACATCATAGGTACCACTCCCATGGGCCCCTCCTCACTGTCCTCACCACATTATTAGTCAATTCCATTGCATCAAATTAGCTGGTACAAAAGTAACCTAGAGTCATATCATCTGGCTTGTCCTCCCTGTACTTTTTAACTGAAATATCCATCCTCCTTTTAACACATTTTTTTATTTTATTTTATATGGGAATTTCCATTAAAATCTAGTACTACTAGCTAACTCCTTATTTAAAGTATGACAATGTTGACTATCCAATCAAACTTTTAAAACTTTAACCATCAATAATTCTTAAAAAAAAATATATTGAGAACATAAGAATCATATGGGTATATTTTTCGTTATATACTTTTACATGCTATAATTTTGTTAGATGTTATTGTTATATTTCAATAAAAACAGAGATAAATGTTACATAGGAGTACTAAAGACCGAATAAAGTCAACAATATTATATATTTAAATATGGGTATAATAAATTTTAACAAAATAATTTGTTCTATCTTAGGGGGATGACGAAAGCTTGATATATACTGGTACGAACGCTTTGACTTTTTTTAAGTTAAACTTTCTTAAATTTAGTTTGACCAAGTTTATAAAAAACATAATAATATTTATAAAATTAAATTAGTTTGATTAAATCTAACATTGATTTTATTTTGATAATATATTTATTTCATGTTTAAAAAGTTACTACATTTCTCTATCTTTAAATTTAAAGAAGTTTAATTTTAGAAAAATCAAAATATATTATAATATAAAATAGAGGGAGTATATACTTTGGCCATAGAACCATTTTACAATACAGCTGCAAGCAGAAAAACCCTGATAATACAGTAACAACGTATTGTGCACCTTGAACGGTGGCAGAAGCACATCATGTTATGGTGCCCACCCAACACGGCAATTATACGCACTGCATAATTCTACCTCAACTAATTAATGCTCTCGGAAAGGGATTGAAAGAAAATGCCTAGAGACGACATGTGAACTTTGTAAAAGCAAAGATGATAAGATTTCAAATAAACCAAACCAGAAAAAAAAAATCCAGCCCTGTTGTCGACGTCGCATCGATCATCACTTGCCTTAATTTAATTTGGGAGTCACTACATCCTAGAATTTGCGACGATATATATATATCAATCTATCAACAAAAAGATTGCTGTTCAGCGTCATATGTCTGTCGGTAACGCTAGTAGAGAGCTGCCATGGTTTCTGAGAAAATTTGATGATTTACTCGTTAGCGGGATCTTTGGGGTTGTTTGGGGATCTAAATGAGTACTCCCTCCGTTCTCAAATATAAGCATTTTTAGTCTCTGACATGGTCTCCGAGATGCTATTTTGATCAATAATATTTATAAAAGTAAGATGTTTAAAATAAAAAAATTACATATTATGATAGTTTGTTTAATGATAAATCTAGTAACATCAATTTTATATGATTAATCTTTTTTATTTTTTTCTATTAATAGTCAAAGTTGATAATGTTTGACTTGTCACTAAACTAAAAATGCTTATATTTTGAGATGGAGGGAGTAGCTAACATATGAGACTCTGAAAGAATTGCTTTTGTCAGCTTTATATAGTGTAGTTCATTTTCTAATTCCATGGCTACACATTGTTAAAATCTATACTTAGGCCATTTACAGTGTGGTGAGATAGTGGTTGGCCTCACCTCGTCAGCTCGAAGATTCCCGTCCACATAAGCGTGGGTTATGCCCTTGCTAGGGTGCGCAAGCCCTCACGAGAATACACGAATCTTGTCACGGATTGTTAGGACGAAGGACAATGATGCACATGAGCAAAGGTCGAAACCGCGTTAGGGAGGTTGTGATCACGACGCAAAGCATCTGTTGCCACCACCATTGAGCTTCAATAGGATCCAACTAGCCGAGGAAGTAGAGGAAGCCAGATCCGACGCTTGAGCTACCATTGCCTCCGAGGCCAAATGCAGCGAGCACTAGGTTGGATCTATTGTGTTCATGGCGCAGAGCTAAAGATAACTTGAAAGATGGATTCATATGATTTTTTTAAAATTAACTTTCCTATATTTTTTTCTTATAAAAATGCACCGAGTATAAAAATGTGCGCGTGGAAAACAAGGAATTAAAGTTAGGAACCATACATCCGAACATAGCCTACTACTCCCTTTATCCTGATTTGATCATCACCTAAGCAAAGAATGTAAAGGCCAAAGACAATAAAACCTTTATAATTCTGAAATTAATCCTCATCGGTTAAGATGCTACGTCGCTCGTGCCCCGTGAATTGCATCAAGCTTTAAATATTGCACGAGGTTACACTAATATAAATTAATCTTGGCCGTGGTTACATGCAGCGTATTAAATTATGTCTATTTATTCTTCATACAAATAAACAGAGAGACACGACTAGTTAGGGAGAATAATTATTTTTTAGAAGATCCTAAAAATAATCTTAGGGGATGATCAAGCTTAAACTTGCCGGCCACGTGATCCGTGGTCTCGCTGGCTGGAAAATTGCCGGCGCGCCCACGGAATTTCGGTCAATTCCGGCGGTGGATATATCGATCCATCGGCCACCGCTTGGTTGCTCATCATCGACGCGTGTTGTGTGGGTCTATCGCTCGATATATCCATGGGCGTCATCCAAAGTTAATTACAATCCTCGCGTGGAAAACGAACCAACTGAGATTTTACGAATAATGGTCGACGCGAGTAGCCGTCGTGGCGTGGCACACGGTCGTGCCACAAAATTTGCGTGCTAGCTAGCTAGCTGCACGATCGAAATGTGCACATCTTCACTAATACGGATTTTATGCGTTAAATGCCGTGAGAAACGGCTCCTTGACCGAAGCAATGAGAAAGTACGAAACGGTTTTATAGCACGGCTTTTCTATATTTATTGCTCTTGACGTACGGTCTGAGTGCACTCCCAATCCATGGTGTCTATAGGTAGTGTCTAGAAGAGAGAAACAATAATAAATGCATTTGTAGACACTACCTCCCCAATGCACAGTGTCTATAGCAGTTTCTAAGAGAAGAAAATTTAATAGCTATTTGCATGTCCTGTAAATGGAGAAGGATCAACTGTGACACACATCAATGCATACGTCCAAATATGAACGCCAATCTACATAGTACTGTAGTGCCAAATATCAAAACATGAACATATATTAGTGCAAATCACATTATATGAGTAGAAACTAGCAGATATCAGTGCATATATGAGCATAAAGTAGTAGCGAATTTTCAAGTTCATCCATCTCAGTACAATAAAAAGGAAAAAAAACATATAGGTAGCCAAATGGTAGGACCCAAACTGGCAGCCAAAATAGTTGGACTCAAATTAGTCTCTTATGACATGAGCAGTTCTTCTAGATGCACTGCAACACCAAACCAAAAAAACATATGTAACCATAAGTCTGCCACACGCTTCGACAGCATACCGAACTTGATCCATAGCATTTCCACCAGCAGCACAACAGCACCAAAATAGCAGGACTTGATCTATAAAAAGAAAATAGTTGGCAAGTCAATATCAAAATAATGCAGAAGCTTTACATCAAGAAAAATAAGTGAGAACATAATTAGCTAAACTGGTACTGCTAGGCTAAAATGTAACAGAGATTGCAACTTAAAATGAAACATACTAGTTATTAGCAACACGCAAATTGTAAATTAGACTTTAAATGATTAACAATCACCTAATTAGTTTGAATTCCTAAAGTTTTGCTAGATATGCTCAATCAAGTCTGATTGAAGTTGCTTATGAGTAATACGATCACGAATAATAGCATTTCTTTGTATCACTTCTTCCATCTCTGGGTTAGGTCCTTGTGAGATTGTAGCTTCTTATACAGTTAATGTGCTTGGTGTCTCATTCAAATCAAGAGGAAGCTGCTCGATGTCTTTCTCATCTTCGATTACCATGTTGTGAAGGATAATACAAGCTAGCATGATATTCTCAAGATCCCCTTGATCATATAGACGTGCAGGTCGTTTCAAAATACTAAAGCGAGATTGTAAAATACCAAAAGCACATTCAACATCCTTCCATTTCCCTTCTTGATGTTTTGCAAACAACTTGTGCTTTTCAGATTGTGGATGACGTATTGACTTAACAAAGACAGCCCATTCTGGGTATATGCCATCTGCAAGGTAATAACCTGTGTTGTATTGCCTTCCATTGACATGGTACTGCACCTGAGGACCTTCCCCTCTTAGTTGCTGGACGAACAATGGTGATTGATTAAGGACGTTAATATCATTGTTGGATCCAGCAACACCAAAAAAGGCATGCCATATCCAACGATCATGTGAAGCTACTGCTTCTAGAATGACCGTAGGAACACCTTGATTACCACGGGTATACATTTCCTTCCATGCAACAGGGCATTTCTCCCAATGCCAGTGCATGCAGTCAATGCTCCCTAACATGCCCGGGAAACCACGACGCTCACCAATCTGCACTAAGCGTTCAACATCTTGCACCATGGGGCGTCGCAAATACTCTGCACCGAATACCTCAATCACACCCTTCACAAACATCTTCAAGCACTCCACTGTAGTACTATCTCCAATATTTAGATACTCATCAAGCTGATCTGCAGGGCTACCATTTCCCAATTGGCAAATAGCCGATGTGCATTTCTTAAGTGGAGATAACCCTGGGCGGTTAAGAGCATCCATTCTCAGTGTGAAATATTTATCCCACTGGCCTAGGGCTTCAACAATGCGTAAGAAGAGGTGCTTTTTCATCCTGAATCTTCTCCGGAAGGTTGTATCATTATAGACTGGATTCTGTACAAAGTAATCTTTCAATAGCCCATGTTTAGATTCTTCATAAGGCCTATCAACATACCTCCTCGGACCACTCTGCCTAGTAGGTCTCATATCTTGTAGAGCTTCAACTTCGGACTTCAATTCGGCTACCACATGATCAGCAAGATCACCCAATATGTTGCTGATCTCATCCAATGGGTACAGATCCATTGGATCTATGCTGCTCACCTCATCAAGAGAATCATCATGTGTAGGGGAATCACCATCAGATTGGTTCGACATGGTGTTAAGGATGAGAGAAGATGGAAGAGTAAAGAGGGAAGAAAGAATGTGGAAGGCAGAGGAGGGGGAGAATGTGTGAGCTAGAGGATATATATACACACACATAAATATGTCAGGGTAGTCAAATGGGTTCACACAATTAATGGTGTTCAGTTGCAGTAGAAAAAATGGGTTCACACAATAGATAGTGGTCAGATGCAGTATAAAAAGAAGATGCATTCACACAATTGATAGTATTCAGTTGTAGTATAAAAGGAAAATGGGTTCACAAAATTAATTGTGTTCAACATGCAGTATAAAAAAATGAGTTCACATAATTAGTTGTGTTCAAACAAGAACTAGAAAAATAAAATGGGTCCACACAATAGATAGTGGTCAAATGCAGTACAAAAAGAGGATGCATTCACACAATTGATAGTATTCAGTTGTAGTATAAAAAGAAAATAGGTTCACAAAATTAATTGTGTTCAACATGCAGTATAAAAAATGAGTTAACATAATTAATTGTGTTCAAACAAGCACTAGAAAAATAAAATGAGTTCACACAATTGACAAAATTAACACTTGTTCAGATTTGAATGGTACTATCACAACACAATTTGTTTGCCAACAATATATTAAAAACATACCTCAATTATCTTTAGCAAACAAAGCCAATCTCATACACTCCAATGTTTTGGATCTCTCAGCCAAAGCTTCTTCACTAAGAGCAGGTACAATAGCAGGCTATTAGCCAGCTATAAATATATTTTAATGAGATAAATAATAAGAGAGAAGAGCAGCAGACTACAGATTTGTAGCCAGCTGTAGCACAGGCTCCAAGATGCAATATGTGTATGGCAGGTGGGACCATATATTAATATTATAGGAAGCAACATTGTATAAATTAGCTATTAGATTGGCTATAGATGAATTGGAGCTAGTAGTGGGCTATAGTATTGAACTTTCTCTAAGATCACTTGTGGGAGCTAGCAGTAAGTCTTTGTAAAGGTCAATCATTTTACTCTTTGTTTGTTCCTGAGCTGCTTTATGATTAAGGTTGGCTACTTCTAGCTTCTTATTTGCCAAACTTTGTTGTACCTCTCCTATCTTCTCAGCCTTGCTGCTTGCTTCAATGAATTTATCTAGTTTCTGGTCAATAACAGAAATAGCCTCTGATGCCAGACGTTTTCCGCTGCGTTCATCTTTGGCCTTCTTATGCCTAATAGGACGCAGTTTTGGAGCATCTTCGACATTCACAACATGAGTTGGGTTAGAAGTTATACTCTTGTACTTTTCCTTGTTAATTTTCTTCAAATATGTAGACCACTTTTTCTCATGCCGTAATATCCTCCATACATGCACCATTGTGAAAGGCTTGTCATTATGTTCAGAGGCATATAGCTGGAATGCTTGGTCCATCTTTTGGTCTTCACTCATACCACTTTGATGTATTTTAGTGATTCTTGCATAGCAACCATTGAATTCGGAGACTGGTTTCTTAATGCGCTCCCAACGTTGCTTCAACTGGTTACGATTTCTCATACGGTTACTCTTAGTGGTACTGTTGTATGTAGCAGTAACATCTAACCAATATTGATATGACTTCTTATCATTTCCATTGATCGGGTCAATTGAATTGTGCAGCCAAGCACTAGCCTACAATTAGGAGAAGAATAAACCGTACCTTTAATGAAGTGCAAATAATTTTAAATGCATACAGACTGAAATCTTCAAAAAGAAACAAAGAAAATTAACTTACCAATCTAATGTCTTCTTCATTTGACCAATTCAATCGCTTCTCGGACCTAGCATCGGATCTAGCAGGCTCGATGGTGTCATCGTCCTCAATATCAATTGTTTCTTTATCTTGTGAACCTATTTGTGCTGCAGCACACCTCCCAGTTGGTGACGGTATCGCTTTAGAACATGGAGTTGTAGGTGACATTGTAGAATAACTCATTGGTGCACCAACAAAGTGGAAATTTTCTGGCAGCTGACTTGCATTATGATAGTTCACAAATGGATGTGTCTGGGTAAATGGAGAGATCTTATTACTCTGTAAATAATTTAGGAAACCACCTGGTGGATACATCTTGAAAAAGAAAACAACAAAAAAAATTAATATCTGTGTCAAGAACAGAAGTGGTGAAATACAAGCACAATATATTTCAGAAAAAAATCAGTCCCCATAAACTAGCATATATGAGTTTGACTTAAATTAATCAGGTGAATACAAGTAATTAGCAGTACCAGCTATACATCTTGCCACCGAGGCTAGCAAAAAATTCTTTAAAGTAAAAAAGTGCCAGCTATACAACACTAGATTAGCAATTCTCTGAAGCAAAAAGTTGTCAGCCTAATATAACCCATTAATTTACTAATAACATTGATTAACCTAAATCTTTGCATACAAAAATTTGCACCTTACCATTCCGAGCTACCGGGAGATGATTCCTGCCACCATGCACTGGCGGCATGAGCACCTACGGTAGGAAAGCCAGCGCCTAGAGCACTAGCTCGTAGAGCACCACAAGCAACAACAGTAGAATCTGGAGCACCGTCGGCTCCCACAACACTAGCGGCATCTGGATCAAGGGCAGTCGATTCACCGGCAGCCTGATTGGATTTGGATCGACGCATCTTCGATTCCGTCAGATTCATGCTTGCGCATGGCTAGGGAGAACTACTTTCTCAGGGATGAGCGATTGGGGATGGTTTTGGCTGATTCTAGCTGTCACGAGAGAGATTGGAGAAGACAAGTGATTAGGGAAAAAAGGAGGCAACGAGATGGATAGAGAGAAGCACGAGCTGGTGTTGGCGCGAAGAGGATTAGGGGCGCGCCGAAAAATCGTGAGGATTTGGCGCGGGACGGTGGTAGGCATGGCGGCGGGATGGAGGCGGGCGCAGCAGATCGAGAGCTCGAGGAAAATCCGGGCGGAAGAAACGATGAGTTGCCCCCAACGCTAGTTTCTCTTGTTTCGTAGTCTTGGTGCCTGCGCCCGACCCCGTTTCGTGCATGAGACACGGTTTCTCTCTTTTTTTCTTCTCTCCCTTCATTAAATTCTTTGCCACATCATATTTTTGCTTATGTGGCAGCCTAATAAATTCTATAGACACTAGCTGAGGTGGAGGGTTGGGAGTGCCCTGAGAAGAGCTGGAGCCGAATGACAAAAGCGATGAAGAGACTCGATCCAAAATTAATTTTGCTGTGGATCTTGGGAGTACCACTCTCGTCGATAAAATATGTGGTACTTCATATCCTTTCCAAATATTACACATTATTTTTATCACCAAGACCAAAAAAAATTAACTCATCTGGTATATAACAAAACAAAGATATATGCACGCGTACAACCATTTAGTATAAAAATGGTTTCTCGGATTCTGATCAATCATTTAATTTTCCTCTCTATTTAAATGTGTAGAGCCTATAAGTAGGAACAACTTATTTGAAAAACTTAAATATAAAATATGTCTAACTTTAATGGATGGAGGAAGTATCATTTTCAGTGCTTAATTACTGGTACTTGACAATAAGGCCGGTTTTGTTTTCTTGATCTATATACACAACTCTATAACTGTTTAGGATTTTTTGGCATGCAAACGAGATAAATTAGTGTTAACTACTATAAATTTAAAAATATTTTTAAAGAAAAACATGTGTATATATAACTTTTACAAGAAACACGTGGTTTGAGAAAGCTGGTTTCACGAAAGAAAATAGACGTTCTGAATATCTATTTAGAACTCAGCCTAATTAGATATTATACAATATCCAAGCTTCAGGAAAAACGTGCGCGCCCTGATGATTATGAAATTTTCTATAAATACTATAGTACTACAATATAGCACAATGTCATATTTATTTGACAAAATTTCACCATCATCTATTTGCATGAAACGGTACAATAAAATCATAACTTGTACTAATAAGATAAATACTTTATTTTCTTAAAAAACAATAGATTAAAACCTCTACACCCAGAAAAGGGTGTACTCAGTCAAAGATAATGACTTCATGAAAATTGTCCTTGTGGTAACAATAGTAAAAAATGCATATGTTAACTCCAAATGTCCGGTCATTTCTTCCCCAAAAGTACTAAACTCTATTGTCCTTGTGTGTAAAAATCCCTCCATTTGGAATATGCAGTACATGTCACGCACTCACGCTTGTGGTGTCTCGAGTGTTGACTCACCCATCAACATCCAGGCTGGTAAAAAGAATCCATGCACACCGATGTATAGTTTCCTTCTAGAAGCTTTTGCTTTTCTAACAGCTTGCCTAAAGAGCCTGTTCTGTTCAGATTGTAGTCAAAATAAACCTTAACAAGTTTTAGTAATATCAAAATTTTTAGAATTTTAGCAAGATGGCAATATTGCTAAAATTTTGACAGGATTTCTTATGTATTGACCAAATTTGGCAATAAACTAAACGTAGATATTTTTTTGACAACTTTAACAGAAAAATTAGTATGGTTAAAAATGACATCAAAGTGAACAGACCCAAAATCAATATAACCTGAAAGGTACAAACGCAAACTAAAGTTAATTAATCAACAAATAATCCTCAAAGGCACAAACCAGAACTAAAGTTATACCACCGTGAACCAATCACACAAAACTAGATTAGGCTGCCCCCAGAACAATCCAAAGGACAAAAGAAGAAAAAGAAAATCAAGGTGATATGTAGAGGCAATCGATGACATGTAAAGCAACGAGGCAAGTGTCTGTATTTAATTTGGATCTCCCTGCCATGCCGGTAAGTGATGAATCTGGCCCATCCTGGGTTCATGATACGATTGAATGAGAGATTGATCGATGCAATAGGACAATCCCAACCACGTACTTGCTCTGCCATATAAACATTATACCATTGGTATCTTCAAATTAAATTATCATCCAATCACCTCTCTTCTCTTCTCTTTTAGCCACATATCTCCTTGTATAGAGATGATTTCTTACATAAAAAATAGTGTATTCATCTTTTTACCTATCTTCTTGTTAACTCTTTTAGCGCTAGTGGCGAAGCTATGTTATATTGGAGGTGCACATGAACCCCCAAATTCCTAATTTCTCACTTAAAAACACTAGAATGTACAGTGTTGTACTGAAATTTTCTAGATTCTCAATGGTAGTGCATTCCCCTTGTTTTGATGCTAGCTTCGCCCCTGTTTAGCGCTTCAAAATTTTACATATGTGACAGTGTATTTAATACTATGGACACTAACTGAGGTAGGGGGTTGGGATTGCCCTTATTCCACCTTCTCGATCTTAGTCTTAGACATGATGATGAATTGGGAGAGAGATCTAGAGAGAGAATTTTGATGTTGATTAATACGAGTATGAGCTTGAATGATTTCCTCAAGACACGATTTGTTGTCTCCACAGATGCAGATCCAGCAGAAGCAGTGGCCGACCAAAGGAACCGACGACCGCTAGGCAGCCGCCATGGGTTTGCCGGTTTGACGGAGTACAGTAGAGGTGCTGTGCAGGTGTTTTCACAACATTTTTCTACTCATCACGTGTTCTTTGGTCCTCCCTTCATTCTACAATGAATTTCTGGAACTCGAACTTTATACCACTATATAGTGATTTCTATATTGATTCATATGATTCTCGTTATTTTAGTGATTTTAAGTCGATCACATGCCTAGAAAGAGGATCTAAGTAATTTAGAATATCAAAATTAACAACTTAAGTGACTAAAAATGAATCTTTTGACCTAACCTTGGGATTGGCTAAACAACATGAAAATCCTTATATTTTGAAACGAAGGAAGCACTATGCTTTCCCGTTATTTTGTTTAGATCCACCATTAAGGATAGCTATTTAGAAATGTCAGTTCATTACAGATAGGTATACACACTTCCCCGCTGCTCCCCTGTTACAGGAAAAAAAATCAACTTCTAACTTTAAATCTGGGTATAGACGGTGCTTAGATTTATAGCTAGAAATTATTTTTTTACACAGAAGGTGCTTATGTTAACATTATGCCAGAATTTTGTTTTACAAAAGCAGTGGCAAGTAGCGGGTTATTTGCATTATCTGCATTAACAAATACCACGAAAGTATGCGCCTCTAAAAAGTTTTTAAATGAGAAAGAAACATACAAGACAATGAAACTATTAGTATTATACAATACCGATGCTGAACATGGTTTCAGAAAAGAAAACCTTCCTGCAGCTTCCACTTCCATGCATTTCTTTAACCCCCATCAATCCACATCAGTTTAGCTACAAAATATGTCCACATCCAAACCTTTGCTTCTAGAAACATTTTTTGGTTTGAGGAGTAAACTACCGAAAGTAAAATTCAGTCCCTGTCTTCGAGAACACTGCAGCCAGACAAGGCAACAGATGGAGCCACCACCTCATACAAATCGATCAAATTAATGTTCAGTTATTTGCAGAACAGAACAAGAAAGAAATGAAAAAACTCTTTCTCCTGGACCACAGAAAAGTATACGTACTGAGCTTCTGAACTGTCCAAGATCACCACTATTCAGAGAAAGTGTTTGGACATAGAGAAAAGTACATAGTACTACAGTACAGCACCGTGCAAAGTCATTGTGACATGTGGACTGGTCGTTCTCTGCCTTGTAAAATTCAGGCTTCTGCAGGCAGCATGATGCAAAATGCAACAAAGTTCAGAGAATTCCATGGCATATGCAGAGCAGACAAGTCTAGTGGACTGGAGTACAGTGAGTCTACTGATGTTCATCAGAGCTGCATGCCAAAGTATCCATGTCTGCTTGCAGCTGATGTTAACTTGTTAATGCAAGTGGCTGTGGTTGTCGAATCAGATGCCCATTGGATCAATCCAAACGACAGTGTTGAGTCATTCTAGCTAGCATGAAATGTTACTATTATTTTATCACACTAAATTGTCATGCTCTACATAATTAAGGAGAGACACAACATGTCAACATACAGGTCTCCATCACAGTTCATCAGCATCATCTCTAAACTATTTTACGAGATTAATTCTACTTATTTTTTTGTTTGCAATGGTCCGTTTGTCATCGTCTGAACTGCATTCTAACTTCTAAGTGCATCATGATAAGGCTGCAACAATATCTTTCACTCTTTACTCTATCTTTTCTGAAAGTAATGCCACGGATGCTTTGTCTCTGATCCACATGGACGTCATCGATCACAAACAGCACTGCGATTTAATTAAGCAATTAAACCATCTTGTAGAGGTTTTTCGTCTGGAATCTGATCGAGCGAGCTCATCGATGGCGTCAGGGACGAAAATGGCCGCCTATAGCCTGGTCGTCTCGTCCATGGCGGCAAAACAAGCAACGTTTGCCTTCAGAAATCTTCAGCAGAAGAAACTGATCGCCACTTGTCTGCTTCGACTTCATCAGTTTGCATCGATCGACTTCTCTGCAAAAAAGTTTGATTAATCTAACCATCATTAATCTGTACTATGGACGCAAGGTTTTTTTTACAACTAATCTAAACAGAGAACGGAAGAAGAGAATCTTGAACTGTTCTTTTTTTTCAGACAGTGATCTATCTCTGCACGAATACTGACTGACCGTGCTCCTCTTTACACGACAACGTAACTTTGTTTTCTCAAGAACAAAAACAGCAGAGCTTTCAACGGCAAGTTCTTCCGTGTCTGATCATGTGTATATCCTGGAAGAAGAGATTTTCTTGGCTGGAGCTGGAAAAAAAACTGCACCGGGCGAGACGATCGATCGATCGATGCTTCGGTTCGCTCTGAAAATTTGGTCGATATCACGATTTGTCTGCACTTGAACAAGATCCATATCTGGCATCATCATCAGTTGCATCGACTTGTCCGCGAAAGTTTTTTATTATTAATCTCTATCATCATTTTCTGCAATTCTCTGCTAGAAGAGAAGGAAGAGCAAACGTTGATTAGACAATTGAACTGCTGTTTAATTTCCCGAGTTCAGACTCTGATCTCTGCTAGAATGAGAAGCGATTTGATTCCGTTTTGCACATATATGTATGATGAAATCGATCCAGCAGTGGTGGATGGAGTTAGTTAACTTGTCGACGATCGATGTAATTTGCCTGATGTTGTCTCGCATCAGACAGCGTCCGTTGCCCGCAGGCGTAAATATAAATTATAAAAGTACTAAATTGATACTGCTTCTCTTTCTCGATTTTAGAACTTTGAACGACGAATTCTTGGTTTCATCATGTATGATGATGTGTATCCTGGAAAACCTGCTTCGATTCGATTCGGTCTGAAAATTCAATGGTACGTTACCGTACAATGGAAGCTTCCAACAGGGAAGAATATTAGATCAGTCAGAGAGAAAAGGAGATGAAATGCGTAAATAGCTCTGGTGAAGTCAAGGATTGCGCGAGTTCTTTTAGCACTTCTCATTGTTTGATCCCTACTTGATAATCCGTAGAAAAACAAACTAAAGCAACTAAAATAATTTATAAGTAGAAGTTTTATATACTTGTATCCTTTAGTAACTTATAAAAGCTTATGTTAAAAAATAATAAACTACTAATGAAACTTTAAAATCAAATCTAAAATTAACTTTTGAAATTTAAATTCTGATTACGTCTGATAAGCCAACAAGCAAATGATGCGGCTGTTAATACTTTTTTTCGTTATTAATGTTTTGTTAGCAACATGATGGCAAATCTTATAATAAAAGCATGGGCATTACCAACTATTTAGCATTAAACTAAACTATCACATTTACTATTTAAACTACCGATAAATTAGTAGGGCACATTTTGACGTCAATCTACAATGTCCCTTAATTTAAAACAGAGAGAGCACTAGGTTTTCGGTACCCCGCAACACACACGAATGAGTTTGGAAAAGAAAAAGAAAAAAACATGGACCATCTAGGCCTATCCAAACAACCAAACTGAACTGGCCGTTCATGCAAAACGGGCCACAAATCTTCTGCACCTCAGCAATGGGCCAAAATACAACCCACCAAGCGGAGGCTGGGGAGGCGGTGGAAGGAGAGAGAAGAGGGAAAGAGAGAGAGGGGATGACACATGGGGTCACTATTATTGTTTAAAGTATTTTCTGCTAACTCAGCATAAACCATTTTCAAGTTGAGGATGGAGTTATACTTGGTTGTGTGGTTGAGGGACGAAATTGCTAACGGGCGGACGATCGCCATCCGTGCGCCCACGTGATCGAGTCATCTTTTTTTTTACCTTTTTATGTTAGAAATTGCTCCTTAACTGTTTTTATTTTCCTTTTTTTTTACTATTACCGATTTTCATGGAGCCAAGTTAGCGCTTTTTTTTCCTTTTCTTCTTCCTAAGGAGACGTGTGTACGTGCATATCATTTCTTTTTGCGAATATCTATGTGGGACTTTTTAAAATTTATTTTTTAAATTCGTTTGAATTCATCTATAGAAAGTTTATAGATCTAAAGTTTATACCTATAAAGTTTCTATATTAAAAGTTTACGTGTATAAATTTTCTACAAAAATTTGTATGTATAGGGTTTAGACACAGTTAGTTTATATGTCAAAAGTAAACGTACGTAGGAAGTAACATGTTAGGGCCCAGTGGCCCACAACTACATCCTAATTACACTAGGATTTAGATCATCCCAAATTACTGAAAAATATGTGAAGCAATGGTTAGAATACCAACAAACCAGTTGTATGTAAGACAGAAAAAAGGCAAAACCAACGAACCAGTTTTTTTTCTCGTTTCGATCTCCCGTCCTCCACACACGCAAGTTAGGCATACAAGTGGGTCCTTCCCCGATCGCTCGCCGCAGGCGCCAGCGATCAATCGCGTAATAGGGGGACCCGTTGAGGGATGCGGTTCGATTAAGGGGCAAGATAATGAGAGAGGTAAAATAGACTTACTCCAATGAGAAAAAAAACATAGATCCATCCAGCCCTACCCACTCTTCATTCGAAATGGGCCCAGCCGACTTCACCCATGAAATGGGCCTCGATACGGCCCACCAAACACGTTTCCCTTTTCTTTTCTTTCTTTATTTCTTCTTCTCGTCTCTTCTCGCCGCCGCCGCCGCAATGCTCCGCGCCGCTCGCCCCCGCCGAGCCGGCGCGCTCCTCCTCGCCGCCGCGGCCGCCGCCTCCTCCTCAGGAGCGCTCGCGTACGACCGCCGCGGCGGCGACGGCGACGGCGACGGTGACGGTGAAGCCTTCTCCACCACCACCACCGCAGTCCGCATCTCGGCGTCCTCGCCGCTCCGCCGCGCGCTGTCCTCCGCGGCCTCGGGGATCCTCCCGGGGGGCAGTGCACACCTCCTCCCGTCGCCGCTCCCTCTCGGTGAAGGTACTTCGGTTTCCTTCCGTTTTCTCTTTCAGACTAGCTCCTGCCATTTTTCGGCGTCGTCGTTCGTCGGGGTGACGTGTACGGTTCTCGCAACGGTGGATTGATTCATTGTTTTTTTTTCCTACTGTGATTGCTCGACGTAGATGCGTGATCTGCTTTCCTGGGCGAGTTCAATGTATTTTGCCAACTATGTATGAACATAGTGTGATATTGAGCTATAAATTTGTGGCCGCCTTGTCATATGCATACATTCTAGCGTGTGGTGTGTAGCTACGGTGTTGTGCATCAATGTGCTGGAGTTATTCTAGTTTAACCACCATTGTGATTTCCGGAAATGGTGGTTCGATGTGGAAATGAACAATGCTTCTGAATTTTTAGTAGGTGGGTGAGAGATCCTGTGCGTGGGAGTTTTTCTTTGTTTATCTGTGCAGTTGCTTTCTTGATGGGTAGTTAATTTAAATTCAGTCATTCCTAAAATAAAAAAGTTAAATTGAGCGTGTGCCCCCACTATGTTATATTATATGTACTCTATTGTGCTGTGTACCAAAAGGACTGGTTGAGGACCAATCTGATGGCATGTTGTGTGTGGAGATGAGAACATAGTATGTTATCCCATTACATTGCAGAATCTGCGTATATCTGACCATGTAAGTATGTGCTAGATTTCAGCTGTTAACAGTTAGCTTTGACTTTCGCTTGTTCTGTAGAAGGTATGAAATTGCCTCTACACTGTATAAATGCCTTTTATGAGTATTTGAGCTGAACAGCTTCTGTGATTGTCAATAAAATGTTATGAGAATATTCACGATGTGTAACTTAACAACATATTCACTATATAAGAGAAGCACTCAAGAGAATTTATTTATTTATTTATTTTTGCTGAAAACAATAGTAGCCACCATATCTTCTTGATTAATCTCTCGTATTTTTTTCCTTGAAGATCTTAATGTGTACAGTTTACGTGCAGGGTTTTCCTTCCTAAATTTCTTCACATCTGCATCAAATTGGAGTGCAGGGTTTCCCACCCAAAATTCCTTCGCATCTGCGTCAGTTCCACCCACTAATTTGAGCAACCAGAGCTCTGATGGAAACTCAGATGATTCAAAATGTTGCCCAGGATGTATTAACCGAAATACAATCGCCAAGGCTGCAGCTGCAGTTGGTCCTGCTGTTGTCAACATTTCTTCTACACAAGGTAAAAACTGTCTAAAGGAGGGTGTGAAAACTTACAGTCAGCACATTAGCTATACATAATAAACTTTTGTTTGTCTTTTTGTAGAAACTCATGGATGGGTTCTAGAGAAGAGCATTGGATCTGGAACCATAATAGACCCAGATGGGACAATATTGACATGTGCCCATGTTGTTCTAGATTTTCAAAGCACAAAACCAATCTTGAGGGGAAAGGTTGTTAACATGTCACTAACTTTCGTAGTTTTCTGTTCATCTCAAGCTGTACACTTCTTCATTATGTTTCCTGCACTTATTCATATAAATCTGTGATTTTTGCTCAGTCCTGAATATAATTTACTCACGGGGGAAGTATACCAGTATTTTATAGGATAAATCCATGCTGTGCCAATAGTTTTCATCAATATCTGAAATATGCCAAAGAAAATGTGAGGGTAACATGCAGTTGTCTTACGTTGGTGAGACATTAGTGGCACACATAGGCATTTGATGAAACTCAATGCCATGATATGGATAACCCCTTATATCATATTGTTCTTTTCTTCTTCTTCTTCTTTTCCGGGGTTAGTGTTTTTTTCCCTAATATGGGAAAATAATCTTGGACATCAGAAATACACTTATCTGATATACTCCAAGCTTTAGAATTCAGGCTTTTATGTACTAACTTATTTCCTTATATTAGTACAGATGCAACAAATTACAATTGGCTTGTATTGGAATTTACTGTTTGGTTTTGTATTTCAAATACCACTTTGCGCTTGGACAAACTGAGTGTTATAGGCCTTTAATGTTCTTTTGAAGAAAGAGAATGACGTAGAATAATTTTTTTCTCTGTACTAGTGGTAAAATCCTAAATTTTAGTATGGTCAAATTATTATAGCTGTGCTTATGATAGCTATGAAGTGTGGGGCCAAATTATTGTCCATGTTAGAATGGATAATTCAGTGCCTAATGGTCCGGATCATCTAAGTACTTGTTTTCTTAAAAATTATTATACAATAGTTGTGCTTATGAATTATGATAAATACTTTTATACTGTTTCTTACTTAGTACTATTTGATAATTCTTGCATGATTTTGGTTGATATAGGTTATTTTTGCAATGTGTTTGTATAAATCCTGATTCTTTTCTTACAAAGGTTGAAATTGTAATAGGTTAGTGTGACTTTGCAAGATGGTCGTGAGTTTGAAGGCACTGTTCTCAATGCTGATCGTCACTCTGACATTGCTGTTGTGAAGATTAAATCGAAGACCCCTTTACCATCTGCAAATCTTGGATCATCATCTAAACTTCGACCAGGTGATTGGGTTGTTGCTTTGGGCTGCCCACTTTCTCTTCAAAACACAGTTACAGCTGGTATTGTAAGGTTAACACCTCCCTAAGTGCAGACCTAATCTCTTTAGTTTGTTGTACTCTCATTTGTTGTCCATCACTAAGATTATTAGCTACCTTCTGATTGCAAGCTTTCTACTTGTTTTTATGGCTTCAATGTTTCACTTCCACCCCATTCTCTTGTAGTTGTGTTGACCGGAAAAGCAGTGACCTAGGTCTTGGAGGAATAAGAAGGGAGTATTTGCAAACAGATTGTGCTATCAATAAGGCAAGACCCTTTACATTATACCCCTAAGTCATTGCTTTTATGAGTACACTAGATTGTTTTATACTAATGTTTATGCCATTGTACTACTCCCTGTCACCAAACCATCACAATAAATGCAGAAAAATTTTAATATATCTAATAAGCATATGTCAAAGTAGTTTTGTGGTTCAAACCCACTGATAAAACAATTAACGTAACACCACACAGTTCTCAGCTACTCTGTTCTGTTGTTCAGTGAGTGGTACTCATAGGTGTTATCTCCTTTATGTACTCTGTTTGTTCAGTGAGTGGTTACCATTGGTATATCATCTCACTGGGTGGTAACAATTGGTTGTTAAAATCACGATTCTAGTTATAGGGTGATTTCTACGATTCCACCCAACCAAACAACTAAAATCATATCAAGAATCATATCTGGAAGTCTCGCAATCCTAAAAAAACTCAATGAAGGGGCAAGTATGTCCCCCTTGAGTTGGCTTTAAAGAAGGGGCCCCCGAAACCTTGTGCAGGGAAGTGGGTACGAAGCCCACCGAGACCTCTACTGGGTGATCTACCACTGAGCTACAGCTCATCCACGAATGCTTGTAATCCCAGTCATAGGATCACTAGTCGTGTAGGATCGTATAAGATTGTACCATTCTGGGAGTTGGCTTGTGTGGTCTTTCTCAGGTTTGGAAAGAATTAGAACTTCTACGTTGATTACTTTGAAGTTATTATTTGATGAATTAGATTTTCTCTTTAAATTTGGAATCCTGAAGGATGAAAAAGTAAAAATGGATTACATATATTTAGTTTAGTTTGTCACATAAAATGTCAAGATCATTAAAATTGCTATTCTAGGCGTAGAATTGTTCAAATGATATCAGAATGTGACCTAGTTGCTAAATAATACTACCTCCGTCCCAAAATTAGTTCATTTTTCACCCATCACATACATACCAATACAAAAGCAAGAGGACTAGAATACCCTCCAACTAAATCCCGATGGAATTGTCCCCCACTTACTTCCAACGCATTTGTCCCCCTACTTTCACAAACTACAATGTAATGATTGCTTAAAAATGAACCTATTCTGGGACAAACAAGTGGAGGCAAAGATGAACTTATTTTGGGACGGAGGGAGTATATTTACCAACCAAATTATGTGTAAATGATCTAATAAACATGCTTACCATTAACCCATGGAATGTACTGCACATTGCTGAAAAAAAATCAGTCAATAATGCATGTATTCCACGGTATTATGTTATTAAGAGGAATACAGTATTATGGTGCTAAGATAAACGATAAATGAATCAAATTAGGTGCCACGGTGATCAAACGGACTCTCATGCCACTTTGGAATAGGTCTAAGATTCTACGCTTTGATCCTAGAGTTCAATTCTACTGAAGCATATACAATTTGATTCAGGATCGCAATTCTAGTAATTGCAGAAGGGGGTAATCGGAAAATTGTGAATTACTTTTCCCCTTCTTATCAGGGCTTACCCAACTAAAAATATAGTACATTGTGCTGTCAACCATCCCATTTTCCTTTTAATTTTCTTGCTTTCTTGTTATACTTGTTTGGAGGAACATAAACTCCTTTGTGTCTGTTGGAGTTATTTTTTGTTGGTTCTGTACTCTGTCCTATGGATGATTGGGCTCACATGTACCGACTTCTAGGATATATTTTTTTCCCTAGTTCCTGTTCTAGTTTCTCAATTTCTCTATGTCAAATAGTTCACGCATTTATTGGACACAGGGAAACTCTGGTGGTCCACTTGTGAATCTTGACGGTGAAATTGTCGGAGTTAATGTGATGAAAGTTTGGGCAGCTGATGGTTTGAGCTTTGCAGTACCGATTGACTCTATTGTGAAAATAGTGGAGAACTTCAAGAAAAATGGGTATGCCTTCCTTCTAAGTTGTATGATGCCAGTTGCATTGTACTATTTATTCCTAGATACCATTCCTGTGTATTTCGTCTTTTCTTTTGAAATATATTTGTTCAGTTCAGGTTGAGGTTTTTTTAGTGATTAAAGCCTGTAGTTTACCCACTTAGGTACTTCTATAAATGTGAGAATTAAATGGAATGCCCTCATTGTTTCCAACTTGTTCTGTGGGAGAAATAAAATACAAGAAACCGTTTGGTGGTTAGTCTGTCTTTATGCATTGACTTTTATGAATAGTTTTCTTTTTTTTGTGACATAAATTCCACATGCATTGCACTCTTGTACAAGAATGAATTATGAGGACATCTAGCATCATAGTATCATACTTTCAAATCAGCTTGTAATATTTCTGTCAATTTTGAAATAGGTATATATCTAGTATACACCCTCAATTACCAGAAGAATCCAACTTCAACCCTTCAACTACATGACCGTCTAAGTTTCACCCTCTTGATTATCAAAATCAGTAAACCCTTTACTCTCAAGACTAGTGTGGTTTTGATTGACATGGCATTCGAAATTTCGAGTCGTCACGTCCTAATGTAGTAACTATATCTTGGCAAAAACAAACCCTACTTGTCCTTTTCATGTGCATATTAGTGTGCACATGGTCACAGTTGGCATACTAATGCACACATGGAAGCCCTCACTAATAGTTTCATGCTGATCACCGCCGCTTCAAGCAGTTGTGGTCACTGACCTTATTTCGGTGCCTTACACAGCCATAAAGCTGTTGAATTAGCTACCATGTTATTGAGTTCCTCACCATAGCAGTCATTGATCCCACTCAAGTCTTGTTTAGCACGGGTTAAATCATGACCAATTTTCCGGGATGGGCTGGTATATTTAGTTCGAATTCCCCAAACAATCCGTATCAGTGGCTAGATGAGGACTAGGAGTAGGTGACTGTGAATAGGAAGGCGATTCTCACCCATTTCAATTCTCTGGTAGCATACATGTGGTTTTCCATTTCACCTGTTTTCCTTCGCTGTGTTTAAAATGATATGAATTCACTCTTGATGAGTATGTGAACTTTTGTACCATTCTTCAAGACAGCAAGACTTTTCCAACCAGCCAACTTTGCATCTTATCAATTCGTTTGATCTTGGCCACTGCTCCACCTTGCCTCCATGGCTTAAGATGTGAGGAATGAGAGCACTGCTTAGACCCAGCAGGATTATTGAGGATAGTTGGGGAGATAAAATTACGAGAAGATGCATATTTGAAAATAAGACAGTGACAAGGTTGCTCGTGTAGTAACTTTGACAGTGAGGGTATTGGGAAGGGAGCGGCGCTCAGCTGCTGGCAGTTGCATATAAGAGAAACAGAGAGAGAGAGAGGAAAACACTGGTGAGGCCTATGCTTTTGTAGTTTGGGGGCTCATAAGAGTCAAATGGGGTAAAATGGGTGTGTTCTTTCAAAATAGTTTCAACATGCTTACAACAGTAAAGTTCTGTAATATATGTATTATCGTCACATTTATTTTATCATGATTAAATCTTCTAGTTCCTGTTGGTTTCTCTTGTGCGAAGAGAAGTAATGAAACCTCATTCAATAGTGAACAATTACTTGAAATCAGACATGGCTTTGCTTTTGTAATGAACACTTAGCTTAGTTGTTCTGGTTTAGCTTGTAATATGCTTAGCTGCTACTTATACTTCTCCAACATGCAATGCAGGAGAGTTGTAAGACCATGGCTTGGTTTAAAGATGCTTGACCTTAACCCAATGATCATTGCACAACTTAAAGAAAGATCAAGTTCTTTTCCAGATGTAAAAAATGGTGTGCTTGTTCCAATGGTAAGTGATGCTTAATTCATCATGTCTGATGAATCTTCTTGCAGCTGGGTAGAGTGGATCTAATCACCTTGTTTGAATTGAATTTTACTGTTCAGTTTTAATCATCACAGTGCAATGGCCTTTGGATATTGGCTGGAGTCTATGACTGTTTAACTCAACTGCAAATCTGGTGTCACATGTTTAGCATGCGTCTATTTTTATTATGATCATAATAGTAGTTGGCACTGCTGACACCATATGAGTGTCAACCAGGTTACACCAGGATCACCAGCTGAACATGCAGGATTTCGTCCTGGGGATGTGGTCGTTGAATTTGATGGTAAACTGGTTGAGAGCATCAAAGAGGTAACTAAGCTAACTAGTGTATCACTTACAGTATTCCTTTAGGAACCTAGTAATTATATTGTCCTGTCTTCAATCCAAGAGCCAAGAGCATGTTAAACCATATTTATAAATAAAATATTTATTCCAGATCATTGATATCATGGGGGACAAGGTTGGAGTGCCATTTAAAGTTCTTGTTAAAAGGGCGAACAATGTAACTGTGTCTTTGACAGTGATACCAGAGGAAGCAGATTCTAGCAGATGACTCACAATTAATCTTGCTTGAAAGGTTGAGCAAAGAGTAGAATTTTCCAGCACAACTCATGTATCCTATATAATTTAGTTTATACTTCCTCCGTTTCACAATATAAGTCATTCTAGCATTTCCCACATTCATATTGATGTAATGAATCTAGACATATATATCTATCTAGATTCATTAACATCAATATGAATGTGGGAAATGCTAGAATGACTTACATTGTGAAACGGAGGGAGTATGCCCTATGAACGCTTTGTTGAGTTTTTCTAACCAGGGGCTACAGATGCTCTCCTTTCCAGAAGAGGAAAACAAGGTGCGAGCGAATTATAGTACGATATGGAGTTGGAGCAACAAGTCAATTTTGCCAGTGGCATATGCTTATAAACTGAGATTTCCATGTTTGCCTTGTGTTCTGTTCTGTGGTTTGCAGCTTGTTTCATTGTCAGTGTCTCAAATAACCTTTTGTTATTTGGCAAGCTCAGTGTAGCTTGTGCTCTCATTCTTGTGTCCCTAAATCTAAATAAAGTCTTTTCCCTCCTAATCAGTACCACATCGTAATAAAATGGAACCCTAATAATAGACAGCAATACAGATAGATTAATCATTTCTTGATACAGTTCTATGTTGCCAATTCCATATGGTATGTACAGTATATATGTTCTAGATGTCAGCCAACTTCCTTCTGTTTTAGATTCAAAGGCATAGTGATACATCTCAACAACATGCTAAAAATAGTTAGCAGCTATCATGTCGTCTCAGAACAACCAAGTATGCCCGACTTTTGTACGATGGTGTCAAAGGAAAAATGTAAAGATGGAGATTGAATAATGTGAACTCCCCATCAATAATTCTTTGCTTTCTGCATTGCAAAAGTTTCAAGGGGTGAATGATTTTACAGATTTGTTTGAAAGCAACTTTTTTATGCGTATTGGAATCTTTCGCTTGTCTGCAAGTTCAGGTTGGTACCTTTGGTGTGGGCACACGCCCCCTGCTGCCTGCCTGCCTTGTGCAATACCGAAAAACCTAGGTCCATTTCTATTGGTTGTTACATGCAACATCATACTTTTGGTTGAAATGTCCCTCTCGTACTTCATCATTGGGCGATATAATTTCTTTCTTTTTTTTTTATGTTGTTGATCGTTGTACACTTTTTTCTACCTGTGTATGGTGTACCAATAGCCTAGCTTAACTCGTTGCATCTTGCTCGGAATCATTTGTGCTTAAATACTAATTAATTCCGTCTTTGCTACGTTCATGATGTAAATTGTATTGGTAGATTATTGCCTATTATGTTATGTTATGTGACCCTGTCTATATAAACTATGCTGTACATGTAACTGTAAGACTTTTTTTTATTATGGAAACAAAAATATATATATTGTGTTTTCTATGTTGTCACCCTAAGGCGTCGAAATCAAGAAATCAAAAACAACTTTCTGTTGAACTTTACGACTACTTGTGGGGTTGTGATTGATAGGGCAATCATATCATTTGGCGAAATACTCAAGCCTGTCTATCACTGAAACGAATTAGTGAGCGATTTGTTATAATTAATTATATGTTTCTGGGAGGAATTTCTAGGGCTAGCAAACAACTCATTCAGGATCATGACTAGATGTCCTTTTAATCCTATAAATATATTTTAGCACGTTTTTTTTTCTTTTTGTATATTTTTCTACTCTACAACAACAATAATGCAGATGGACCGACTTGTCACAAATCACAACCTTTAGACTGGTCGATTTATTTTGGTAGAGCATTGCAGCTCTGATGTTATAAAAAATTGTACCTTGACTGCTTTATGTTACACCATGCTTTCACCCTTAGATTACCCATCAGGGAAAAAGGCAATAAACATACCATTCATGAAGATTGCATGCATAGTTCATCATAGATTTGTGGTTGACAACACACTAATATGATTCAATTCACATATGATTTTTATTTTAGCTGTAGCATCTGTATGCTTTTCAGGGCCGATGCTTTCATCTTTTTCTCAACACTTCATTTTCACATGCCATTCCTTGGACCAGGACATCGTAGGAAGAAAACAGCTTCAGACAGTAACAGCCTTTTACCATTTTGCATAGTGTGACAGTAAGCTGACTGCAACTGGAACTGTAGGAGGGTTAGATTTTTTTTCAACTGCAGTAACATGTGCATCTGCTTTAGACCTTGTTCCGTTAATTCCTCACCTAAGGATTGAGGAGAATTTGGGGAAGGTGTGGAATAGATCTCCTTCAATCTCCTCTAATCCCTTCTTAATTCCTCCCAAAAGGTTCAAAAGGTTGAAAGGGATTAATTCCACATGTGAAGTTAATTCCCCTCTAATGTCTTCCTTATATGGATTAACCGAACAAGCCTTAGGCTGTGTGGTTTGAGCCGTTCAAAACCGAACAAGCCCTTGCTGTATTTTCCTGTGAATAGGCTGTGGTTTGAGCTGTTCAAAACAATAGTTCTTTTGGAACGCAGCAATTTTACAAAAACTTGTTTAATTTCTGCAAAATTCCTTGTTCCAAACTCCAAAGGAGACGGTCGATACATCATGGGACTATTACATTCTATTGCGCAAGCCAAAAGAAAAATGGGCATGTAGGATCAAATGTAATCATTCGAATCAAATAGCTCATATATCTTCTGTTTGTTAATCATATTGATCCAAAAAAATTCCTGGATCGATCACCAAAACTTCACCCTGATCTGATCTGGAATAACAGGGATTAGGTGTGCAGCATGCATAACTACAGGAATGGTAAAAACCTTCAGGCCCCTTTTGATTCAAAGGAAATTCATAGGAATTTTAGAAGATTTCATTTCTATAGGAATTTTTCCTACAAATCCCTTTGAATCAAAGGAATGAACCCTATGGAATCCTATGAAATTCCTATAGAATGCCTCTTCATATATAAGTTTTGGAGGAATTTTAACAAGAGGTAGAACCTCGTGGAAGAAATCCTTTAAGTCTTTATCTCTCCTCAAATTCTTGTGTTTTTCCTGTGGTCCAATCAAACGGTCATTCCTATGTTTTTCCTGTGTTTTGTAATCCTCTATTTTACATTTACATTCCTGTCAGAATCCTATATTTTTCCTATTCCTCCGTTTTCTTATTCCTGTGATTCAAAGGGACCCTCAGATTTAATTGTAAAGCTGAAAGGGGGCATGCGGTTAACTTGAGCTGTCACGATCTCTGCTGCTGTTATGATGCACAACAAGGTTGCACACATGTACTTGTGACATCTATTAAAGGCCCAATAATTCCAAATTATGTCAAGGTCAACGACAAGTACCACCCTAGCTACCCTGGATTTTTCACATTTTGGTTCTTTTGAAAAACTTATTTCGTAACTAGACCCCTAGAAAAACTTATCCCAAAAATTATCCTTTTTAGGGCGCCAGAGTGGCTGGCGCCGTCGTTCAACAGGACAGCGCCAGCCTCTTTGGCGCCGTCCCCCTGCCGACGTGGCGGGGCGATGCTGAGGTGGCTAGGGGGAGTGCGCCAGAGTGGCTGGCGCCCCCCCCCCCCCCAAAATTTTTTATTTTTGTTTTATTTGTTTGATATTTTTTTCACGCTTAGGGACACACAAGAACCAACCATAGAAAAATTGAACTCAAATAGACGTAACATGTGACATGTAGAATTTTTCCTCTCCTCTCCTCTCTCCGAACTAGTGCAGAGGAGAGAGATGTGCAACTTTTTTATTTTTATTTTATTTTTTTGATACTTTTTCACACTTAGGAACTCATAGGAACCAACCATGTAAAAAATAAACTCAAACGGACGAAATATGTGGCATATGGAATTTTCCAAAGCTCCACCGAAAAACTTCTCTCCTCGAAAACACAATCTTGCAAGCGGAATTTGGAGGTTTTAATATCGCCGAACCCAGCAAAGCTGGGGAGAATCGGATGTAACTTTTTCTGTAGATGTCCATGCATATATTATTTGCCTAATTCCGAGTCCGTATGAGAAAGTTACGCCTATTTTAATAGATGACATATTTTGTCCATTTCGGTAGAGTTTTGGAAAATTCTACATGTCACATATTTTGTCCGTTTGAGTTTATTTTTTATACGGTTGGTTCCTATGTTCTCCTAAGTGTGAAAAAAATATCAAAAAAATGAAATAAAAATAAAAAAATTGCATCTCTATGTACTGTTTAACTTATATATGTCATTTCATGTGGTTATATTTTGAATTAGATTAAGTAATTTCATATAGTGGTAGAGTGCATTATGTTTAACATGCTGATCAAAGAGTTTTACTAAAGGAGTTATGGTCTAATTTTAGTGAAGGTGCAAAGTAGACTAAGTGGTATACTAGATATTTTCAGACTTAGCTAAGTGGTAGTTCGAGTTTAAATTTTTTTTATGGTTGGTTGTATCGTGATCCTGAGTGTGTAAAAACATCAAAAAAATAAAATAAAAATGACACCGTTGCAACTCCACACAGAGAAACAGGAATAGAGGCGGCGGCGCCAGCCATGCTGGCGCCCTCCTCCCTGGGGCGGCGCCAGCCACTGGCGCCGCCCTCCTCCTGCCACGTCGGTTCGCGTGCGCCACGGTGGCAGGAGGACGGCGCCAGAGAGGCTGGCGCCGTCCCGTTGGATGACGGCGCCAGCCACTCTGGCGCCCCAAAAAGGACCATTTCTGGGATAAGTTTTTTCAGGGGTCTATTTGCGAAATAAGTTTTTCAAAAGGACCAAAATGTGAAAAATCCAGCCTAGCTACCTGCTGCGAGATTGTTGTCAAGGCTCACCAAGTGACATGTTGTTGCACCATTCTCTCTTGACGAAGTCTAAAATAAAATTGTAGAAAATCATTTTTTTTTCTAGTGACAACAATCGCTCATCATAGGTCTCACAAGGCATGAATGAATTTAATAGGGCGTAAATGAGAAGTTTGGAGTCCAATGACTTGAGTAACCAAATTTCATAAGTAATCATGAGTGTGGAATGTTGTTACTTGAATGATCACTGGATCTAACCAAGCCTACCTTCAGCTTAAAACAAAGCTATGCATATCAGAAATTAAACCACCTTTTACACATATATCTAGTACCGTGATATATATTTCTCATACCCCATATATATATATATATATATATATATATATATATATATATATATATATATATATATATATATAGACACACACTATATATATATACACACACACCGCTCGTTGTCTTACTTATCTTACATCCTGTAAGTAACGCTGTGTTTGTCTGTGCGATTGGAAAGAGTTATTCTCTCGTTTATCGTCAGGGGCGGTACCACCCATTAGGCGGGGTTAGGCGGCCGGCCCAGCTACGGCCCGTGCCGCCCCGACCCTCCATATCCTTCTTGGACCGTCTACCACCACATCCAATTCACAATTGGCCCATAAATAAGCAGCCCAAGTGTCCAATTTTAATCCTGCGTATGTGATGGTTTCCTCGGTCAATTCCTCAACATCGTTCACCCCCGTCCCTTACTATAGTAAGTGCCTACTGTTTTTCTTTCTCTCCCTTCTAAGCAAAATAATAATCATTTTATTCTGGTATGCGATATCTTCTTATATATTTATTTTTTAAAAGATATCTATCAACCATGCTTTATGAATGGACTCATATTTGTAAATTGATATGTTTACTGGTATCTTTTTATGTATGACGAATTATGTACGGCGCAAAAATTATTACTTTATTTTAATATCATTTTTGTTTTTTGTTTGCCTTAATTTATTGATTATACTATATGTTAATATGATTACAACATAAATATGGTATTTTTTGCGTTTAGTTGTTCTTATTGAGACGAGCATCTTCGCCTCATCTTTATTTTAATCCTGCGTCCGCCACTGTTTATCGTGATCATGCTTTTCAAGCTACTAAACGATTTTTTTTCAAAAAACTGTTTTGCAAAAATAAAAATATATATATTTCAAGTTTATAATAGTTAATACTTAATTAACCATGTGCTAATCAGCCAATCAACAGCATCGAATTTAGCCTATGTTACAGTCTATTAAACCATGGTGTTCTCCAAAACTTTGAATCATATACTAATATATTTTTTAAGCAATCCTGTTACCTGGGCCGGTATTTTACATTCGAGAAATTGATCAGCTGAGCAGATTAAGAGAAACAAAGATCAAGAACAAGAGAATAAACATTTGGCACACGCGTGCGCCACACAAGAACAAAAGGCCGGCAATCGTTTTGCCGTTGGAGAGGCAGCCAAGTGCACGGTTTCATGACAAACCAACGCAGACGCAGCACAAAAGGCATAGAATGGGATCGGAAGGAACAAACAGCAACAACGAAAAGGAGGAGAAAAAAGAAGAAGAAACGGGAGGGGGTGACATCAGTGACGCCGACGCGTGCTGAAACTGCGTTGCAGCAACCCACAGAGAAGAGAAGAGGAGAAGAGCAGAGAAAATAAAATTTTGCAGGAGCAGAATCTAATCTCACATCACACGCACCACCTGCAGCAACCTCCCCTCTCTCTTTCTTTTCTTTTCTTTTCTTTTGTTTTCCTTTTTGTTCTTTTCTCTCCTCTCAACCTTTCTCTTTTCTTTCCTTGTAGTTGTCAACCTTATTCTATATGTGAATTGCGTAATGTTTTTCAGTTGAGGAAAGAACGGTAGAGGAGTCTTTGCGCGGAGTCATGGGTGCCAACAAAAAAAAACATTGAAATATCTCGTCGGCGCACTAGCGAGTTAGGCTGAATTGTTTTGTTAGCTTTCCCAACTTATCTCCCTCAATTTTTGCACGCACACTTCTTAAACTACTAGATTGTGTGTTTTTTCACATAAAATTCTATATGAAAGTTGATTTAAAAAAAATCATATCGATCTATTTTTCAAAAAAAAATGCTAATACTTAATTAATCATACCCTAATGGATCGTTCTGTTTTGCATGTTTGGCGGAGAGTTCCTAACTCCCACTAATGTGTGGTTCGAGCTGCATGATTGAAACAAGAGAGCCTGCGAAGCTTGTACCATGGATTATTAATGTTACATCATTTTTTTCTTTTTTTACTTTTATTTGGGAACACGCAGGAGATCCGTGCATCATTTTATTAAGCAATTTCTCTTTTTATTTGTTGTCATTTAGTATGAATAAGATGTGCAACATATATAGTTATGTTTATTTTTGTTCATCTGTTACTCAGCTTACACCAATGCCTTTTATGACAAATCCACAAATGCTATTTCTCCGCAACGAAGTATTATGTTGCAAAGCGTAATTAAAGGAGTGCACTTAGAACATCAGTTTTGAAAAGATGTGGCTATACATTAAGCTCCAACATCATACATGAATATGTGTACATGAAGATCATAGGACCAGACACTTTCTCTAGAAGAATTGAATCTATATCTCACATCACACAACCTGTACGCAACCTGCACAGCTAGCTAGCCCCCATCTCGCTCTCTTCCCTTCTTTTTGTTCTTTTCTCATTTATCTCATTCTATTATCTTTAGTTTTCTTTTACCAGTTGTCGACCTTGTTTTTTAAACTGCATAGCATTTCCAGATGAGGAAAGAACGGTACAGAAGTTTTTGGGCATTTTAGGCCCAAACTAATGAGAAACATTGAGGTATATCTAAGCTTTGTTTGGGGGCTCGAGATTCCGAAAAATAGAGAAACTGGAAAAGCTGGTCTTCATGAACTATATCTGACCTATATCTTCTAATTAATTTTTTATTCTATAACTACACGAATTCTTATATTTTAGTTTTTTATTTAAATTCTCATAATTTAGTTGAGAATCTGAATTGTTTATGAAAGTTAGAGCATTCGACAAAAACTTAGCTGATAGAAACTCCACCAAACAAAGATGCTACTGGTAACAATATAACAGTACCACAATGCTATTTTTAGAATCTGATTGGCTGACATTTTTTTTTCTGCGGTTTATAAGTGTTTGAAGTAACAGAAAATAATTTTAGGACAATACTTTACTCATCTACAATTTAACGGTTTAAAATCCAAAGTTATGTTGGAAAAAAAACAATTACAAACATATAGATTAATTTTCAAATTAAGATTTTGTTAGTGATATACCCTAGAGGCAATCATAGAGATGATTGTATCACATACTATGTTTACATATTTATCCGACTTTGTTCCTTGAAATAGATAATTAATGAATATGTGATTCTTTCATGAGACTCTTTATGTTGTGTGTTGCTATTTCTAAAGGATCCCTGATCAAATATCATATGTAGAACAAATATATTTAGATGATCAGCACATGTATTAATTGATGATCATGTCTCATGGATCATGGTATAGAGATACCAAATTAATAATGTGGACACATGTTAGTGAACATGTTATTGGATAGACCCAACATAATGAGACACTGCAAGAGCCATATGTGTTGTGTCATCAGTGATCTCATTTAGTATTGGTGTTGAATCCTTAGACCTGAGATTATCATGGTTCCTAACATGTGTAGTAGCTTACTTAGGGACTGCTAAACGCTACTCCGTAGTTGAGTAGTTATAAAAGTAGTTTTCGGGTATGCTATGAAACATGTAGTGGGATATGAATAATCAAGATGGGATTTGCCCCTCCTATGGAGATATATCTCTGGGCCCCTCGATGTTGTAGATTATGGAAGTGCATAGCCATGCCAAAGGTGATTGAGGAGTCAATCACAAGTTATATAATCTATTAACAGGTTCGAGTGAACGGTTGAGCTGTTAGAGGATGGCACATATCTAGCCTTGAGCTTAATCGATATCGTGAGGCAAAGGGGTTCATACAAGTATACACTAAAGGTTCAGCCGATATGATCTTTATGTATGCCCCGTGGGTCAATACACTCTGCTAGGGGCCGCTGTTGACGCGTGAACCGAAAAGGAGTTTTTGGGTTACAGCCGAGTGTACATGAACCTACAGAGTCGCACGCTTAATGGGCTAGAATAAGGGGATTGGATGGAGATCCAATATGAGCTTGATTCGGATAAGGATCCGAATAGGAGTCCTACGGGCCTTGGAGGCCCAAGTGATGGATCCTATATATTCGTGAGAGGTGTGACCGGCGGAGGTATTGCATCATGTGAGAAACCCTAGCCGTCACTATCCTCCCTAAGCAAAACCCTAGCCGCGCGCGAGTGCTAGCACATTTACGCGTGGCGTTCCGTCCCTATACGTGTGGATACCGGTAGAGGCGCCGCTGGTTTGCGGTACTGATCAGCATGTGAATACGGCGAGGAGAACGCACGAGGAGAAGAAGATCGAGCTGGTGCGATCGACTACTTCCTCTACATCGACCCGCTACTTCGCGAGAATTCCTTCGACTTCTTAGCGCCTTCTTTCGCTGCGCAGCGCGTCGAGTGGTAACGATCTATGATCTAATACTTGTATGGTTCCTGGTTTACGCGATAGAAAATTTTAATTTATACTATCGTAGCCTACGTGTATCCTAACAGATTTAGCCTATTACTGAGAAGGTCATCACCGATGGTTCCTATATAGTAATGCCTTAACGGGGTTTACCTAGATGGTTTTGAATTATCTGATAAAATATATGCTACTTATGGTTGAAACAAGACTCATTTGTTTACATCACGCTACTATTAGAAGGTCACCAATTAGAGAAGTTTCGTGAACCGTCTATGGAAAAAGAATAAACTATAATATAGGATTTTCTTAAATGGTATTTGAATGATTGGGAATCAGAAAGCTTTTGTGATTAAGAGGGATTCAGATGTGGGTAGTTTTGTGAAACCTTACCACCAAAATTCCAATTATATATGATATGTCATATATATATAGAAGTGTTCTTCTAAAACAACGGGCAAATTTTATAAACACTTTTCATTGGCAAATTTTACTACATAACACTTTAAGTAATTTGATGTTGGACAATAAAAGTGTACGATGAAGAAAGGACACATTCAAATATGTAATTTATTGGATAGTACAGGCACCGTAGCTATTATTTTATTTAGGTTCAATTGGAGAGAGAGTTTTTTTTTCAAAAATACAAGAATGACTTTTGAGCCACAAGTTTCTAACCTGATGCAAAGAAGAAATTTGATATATGGCAGCAATATACTTGGGGCGATAGTAGATTGCAAATTGCATAATGTGTAGTTTGAAAATTTGGAAAAATAAGAAAAGAATAAACAATTGATTTTTTCTAAACATTTGAAAAAGTAAACAAATTGGAAAGTTGTAAAATGTACTCGTGGAGTCGTGGTCGCCATTCTAGATTTTTGAAGGGGGTCGGGCGGAAAAGATGGCATTGTTCGGTTCGATCAAACCAAAGCCGAGTAACATACATGTGCTAGCTCGAGGGACAAATTCATCATTTCATTACGGTTTCTCTCTCGAATTAGATAAAAATAATAAAGCAATAGTTTTGGTGTCCCCTCAAATATTTTTATGATGTTTGTAATGTTTATTGTTTTTCATTTCCCATCCATCTAGAGTAAGCTTGTATACCTTGTAAAGGACACGTGTGTCATGCAATACTAACGAGTTTTTAATACCGGCAGAAAACTAAAAAGAGCTGAAAAAAATTCATGTCATGTCCCTACACAAAAGGTGGTCCCACATGATTAACCGCTTTGTCAGAGACGCTTAATAATAATGTGTTGGCATCAAGTGGTGCTGGCCCACCCACGCACACAGAGAATCAGGGGAGGGAGAGCAGTGAGCGCGAGGGTTTCTGGGCTCAGGAATCTAAATAAAAAAACCAATAATAAATATACTAGTGGAGTAGTAGTACAATAATAAATACATGTAAATTTATATTTACAGCTAATTGTATTTAAATTTACAGTTAAACTTTTTAGCAGGTGATATACTCATCGATAAGGAATGGTCCGTTAATCTTAAGATATATCAGTATATTCTAGAGGTGATTATAGAAATAGGGTACGTGCGTATACGTTTATATGGGTGAGTGAAACGTACATTACGAGCTCTTAGTTTCTCAAAATAAATAAATGAATAATATAAATAACTTTTCTTTTGATTTGGCTGTAGCAATTGCTTAGTAATTTGCAACCTGCAGATCCGTGGTGCAGACCAAAAGCTGGAATTCTCTGTGGCGCCCGTGTGCTGCTGCCCCCCATCTCCTGCCTGCATTCTCCTTCTCTCTCTGTGGTCCCTTGTGTGGCCCAACTTGCTGCATATATTATACAAAATTATTTATGTACAAGAGAAAATATTAGTACAATAGTAAGTTGTTGTGTATAATGGAAAATGGCATGTGTAAATTGTTAATATGGTAGTAACATTTCATGGGTTCCTATGTCTACCCATTACTGAAGGCTAAACACAAGGTGACTAATATTATCTTCCGTCATAAAAATGTTTCATTTTTTCTGAAAAAATCTATACATATTAATGTTAGTACCGTCTTCTAGACGCAACTTCGATTACTAATTTGTATTGTAGGTACTATAATATTATGAACCATTTTTTTTGGACTAGCCTGCAGATATGGTTTTTATGCATCCGATCTAAATATTCAAAAGATATTGATATCGATGCACAAAGGTTTTAAAGTTAGACTTAGAACATGACTAGAGTAACATGCTTCCATGACTTGGGGGAGTGTAACAAGTACATGCACAGTGTATACCTGTGTTGTTTTGTACATGAGGAGACGTATATGTATTCTCTCCCCAACATATTAGCAAACATCCAACGTGTCACTCACCAGACTGTATAATTATTGTTGTTGTACATGTCGGAAGGTCTAACCCAATTATTGCTTTCAGGGTATTTTGTGAGACAAGTTTCTAAATAACATTATTTAGAATTAGATCTTGTGTAAACATAATGCAAATTATTTGCACGGAACGATGCATGAGACCACAATTATAAAAAGGATCAATGAGACCTTGACAAATTGTATTTATAACTCATGTGCATGAATTTCACATTAAATTATTTACTCATGGATTATTTTCCAGTTACAATTTCATCACTATAAATCACAATGCATACTATGGCGCCCTTATTTCAAAACTCGGGACTCTAAGAAGCATCTATTGAATAAAAAGGAAGTCATCTGATAATAATTAAAAAAACTAGGTTATTTCTAGTTCATTTTTCTGAATTGCATGGGTCTGTTTGGCTGCTATATGCAGCTGCTGGGCTATCACAGCTACAAATACAAAACAATGTTCCTATTGGCTGCAGTACAGTAATAAAAATTGCAGCCGAACAGAGCCCATAGCTATAGATTCTTATACATAATTTGAATAAAAATCTATAGATTGGAAACTGGAGATGCTGAAAGAAACTACTGAGTGCTAGTAATATTTTTCCTTAAAGCCACATGAGATGCCACCCTATGCTTGAGCACAGAAGATGAGAGCTGTGAAGGGCATTGTAATTATTGGGGTGGGCCCGCAGGGAACCTAAATAAAGGAGGGCCCCACATGGGAGAGGGACGTGTGTTTGGTGGTGGCCTGTGATGGGAGGCGACTCTCACTTTCATGAGCTGACGAGAGTGAAATAAAGCATGAAAACGCCATCTTTATTTATTTACTTATTTATTTTTGCACCGTATTTATTTATTTGCCACCTCCAAAGTCCTTCCATTGCACACTTAATTGCCAAAGAAAACCAAACACAAATTGATGGGAACATCAGATCACATGATCACCACAACATTTTATGCCATACGATGGATTGGTCGATGATACTTTATGAGATTCGTATATTTAACCACAATATCAAAGTAGTGCACAATAGATTTGTTGATTTGATGTCCCTACTTTCCAGAGAAAATGTTGTGTGCTGCTGTGATTTTGAGCAAGCTTGAAGTAAAATAACTATAATTTTTAATGTTAATGGTTCATGGCAACCAAAATATCTTTATTTTACATTTTTGGCATACAAAATATGATGTTTTTTTATTTATGAAACACATATAATCATAATTCCTTTTGAAATTAGTTACAGTATAGTTGAAGCTTGAGCATTATATCACCAAGCTTAAGAATCAATTGACATAGTTTAAAATTTTAAATACCTTTTTTTTTGCATGCTTCTGCAAAAACATATTTTCAGCATGACATGCCTAACAATCAACTTAAAACATTGATCGTGTTAGTTCTATAATAAACGATGTAAGCATAAAACTTAACCAAAATGCATGTAAAAGTAATATCTATTGTATGGTTTAAATTGGATAATATCATATAGTATTAACAAAATAATATATATGGAATACATAAATAAAATCATGCATATACTTTATTGCAAAGCGATATTATAGTAAATAGGAATATAGCTTAGATGACATTCTCTTATCATATAGCATGCAGCAACGAAAAGCACGCATCAAGAAATTTAAAAAAAAACTGATATGTGTATAGCAAACTTGATGAAGCAAGATGAAAGTGCATATAGGACCCCTAATTATTTTGGTGTTAATGACAATAAAAAAGAGGGTTACTAATGAAGTTTGTTGAGATGTTGCAAGGTTCAAAGTGATCAGTTGTTGATTCAAATGAAACATATAGTCTCCATTTAGCATCGGCATTTTATTTTAAATTGCCTTTTCAATCCCCTCTAGTCTCTGAAGACCCTTTCACAATAAAAGGAAAAAAAAACTATTTAAACCCTCCCTCCACCCCCCCCCCCCCCCCAAAAAAAACCATTACATATGAGTTCCAAAGTAACAAGTCAATTTTAAATGGAAAAAAACAAATTACCTCTTGAACTATTGCCATAAAAGTGCCACGTGGCAGCTTAGGAGCGATTTTAGGAGGCTCACGTGGCGGCTTGAGAGTGTTTATAGGGAGTTTAATGGACTTTTAATATATAATAGATTTCGGAGTCTCTGTATCATCGGATACTCTGATCACATCGGATAGTCTGATCTGAAAATCACTCAAGAGAAATAAAAAGCAATTCAAGACAGAGAGTGAAGTTCTGAGAAAGTTCAGACAATCCGATGTATCGGACAATCCAACCTTATATCGGATAGTCCGATATTTTTTAGCCAATACTCAGACCAAAGACACAGAGCAAAGTTCTGTGAAATATCGGATAGTCTGATCAAGATCGGATAGTCCGACAGGAGAAAAAAGGAACACTTCAAATACAGGATTTTGAGCACTAGTGTTCTACCAATTATATGCATGTGGTATCCCTCTTAATAGTACGGCATCCTAATACTCAAGAACACAATATATACATGGATTAGAAGACAATTACCACAAAAGATGCCGCAATGCTTTTAAACTCAAGTTCCACTCCTTTTTATCCTTGCATCCATCTCAACAAAGAGCATTAGTGAACCTCTAATTGTGTTGATATTAACACCAAAATAAATGAGGGGTCCTAGATGCACTTTCAGGTTTTATGTTTTTAATTGGATTCATTTAATTCTTTTTTGATTCATTGTGTAATTCCCCTTAGTTGAATTTGTTTATGTGATTGGTTTTCTCTTAGGTTAGATCGAAAGAGGCTAGAGATAAGAGGGTGAATGGAAGAATTTAGAGGTGAGTACTGATTTAGCCTATAAAAAGTCTAGGCTTTTTCTCTTTTCTTTTCTTAATAAACTCTCTCTTCACCATTAATTTGGCTAAAATTTACACCGTTACAATTACTTCATCTTAGGTAGATATTTCACTAAATAAACTACTACAACAACGTGCAATTCTATAAAAAAAACTCAAATATTATCCGTCTCTCCCGTCATATACTTATATTGATTTAGAATCCACGGATGGAAGCACGTATTTCACAAGCTCAGTTACCGATAAAGTTATAGCCAAGAGAATCATCATGTAATATATTATATAAATCTTTCTAAAACATCTACTTCAATGCTAAATCAAAAACCATAGTTTTCACCAAAACATATAAAACATCTTCCCAAAAATTTACTTACATTTTAATTCGAAAACCAAAATTTTAAAAATGAAGGGAAAAAAATAGAATAGAAATGACTTGAAATTGCTGGCACATGTCCCCCTCCTCCTTCCCTCCATCCTTCTCTCTCCTCCTCTCCACCTCTCCTCTTTTTACCTACACACCCTCTTCTCTCCACCCCCTCTCTCTCTCTCCTCTCCTCTCCCCTCCCCTCTCTCTCCTCGCGCTGCGCTCCCCGGCCGAGGCGCGGCGAGCCAGCGAGCCAGCCAGCCACCTCCTCCGCGCGCGCGCGCCTCGCCGGCGTGCAAGGCCCGAGCTCGAGCGCCCCCTCTCCCGCGGCCTGGCCCTCCTCGTCGCGCGACACGCGCGCGCGCGCTCTCTCACGGCCGGCGAGCAGTGTCGGAGCCAGCGCCATCCAGCCAGCGCGTGGGTGGGTTGGGGGCGCGTCGCGGTGTGCTCGCCGGCCGGCCTCGTTCCCGCCGCCCGTCCATCCGTCTCGGGGTCGAATCGAATTTGAAGGTGACTCTCGCTTCTTTCTTCCGGTTCTTGATTTCTTTCTTTCTTGGTTTCTTTGATTTCTTGAATTGGAGGGAGATCCATTGGGGGTCTCGGGTTGATTCCTTCTCCCGCACCGATTAACGGAGATTAGCCCATCCGGGTTTGATTTGATGCGTGTGGGGGTGGTGCTGTTCTAATCGGAGTTTGTTGGCGAACCAAAAATGATTTCTCCCTTTTTTTTTTCTTCTTTTAATTTTTTTTGGGGGGTTCAGGATGCCCCACGTTAGGTCCGCCGCCGTGAAGCTGATGGAGGAGCAGCTGGATTCATCGGAGATGGACATGGACGAGCCCGGCGGCGCCGCGGCGGCGGCGGCGGATGCCAATAATGGCGCCGGGTCCAAGGACTGCCCCTTGCCGCCGCCGCCGCCCAAGACCGCCAAGGCTTGCGCCGCCGCCAAGAAGCCGAGATCGGTGAGCTCCGACTTCGGCGAGGAGCTGGACCTGGAGCAGCTCGGTGCCAAGCAGCAGCAGCAGCAGCAGGAGAGGAAGCTGTCGAGGCAGGACCGCGTCGAGCTGAGCCGCTCGTTCCAGCACGCGGTGAGCTCCCACGACTGGGATGGCGCGGAGGCGCTGGTGCGGAGGGCCGACGCGCAGGGGCTCAACGACGTGCTCTGCGTCGCCGTCGACGCCATCTGGTTCCTCAGCGACAAGGAGGAGCTCGCCGCCGTCGTGGCCCTGATCCGGAGGATCGTGTCGGAGGGCGCCAACGACTTCACCCGCGCCGCGCTCCGGACGTCGTTCCTCGCGTCGTGCGTGTCGGCGTGCAGGGGGAGAACGACCAGCCTCGCCGACGCTGTGAGCTTCATGGGGCAAAAGTAAGCCTGTCCAAAACATGAATTGCATGTTTTGCGACCGCGAAACTTCGAATCGAATTCGGGAATTCGATTCGCCTTTATGCTTTGTATTTGAAACTAGCCTGATACAATTGTGGTGATTGTAATGATTTGTTTATGTATTTATCAGGTTGAACGAGCGCCTTCAAGAATCCCATGGCGACGAGGTATTGAAGGCAGAAGCAAGCGCAAAGGTGCACAAGTTCACAGAGTGGGCTCTAAAGTGTATCGGGCTGCATTCGCGTGTGCGGGAGAACAAGGGCAGAGGAAACCATGGCACGATCATTGAGGTCCAACTTCAGCTGTCTGCTTTCAAGACATTTCTGGATCTTGCCGATAATGATCTTACTGGGAAGGATTTCACGGAGGCCTTTGACGCGGCATGTTTTCCTCTTACACTCTTCTCAAACACCTTTGACCAAGGTTGGGCATCAGGTATCTCGGCAGCTGCAATACAAGGACTCTTAGAGTTGTTAGTAGAGGGTGGTGCCGATAATGTGAACCAGTGCTTTCTTGAGGCTGCTCGCTATGGAAGCACTGAACTCGTGCGCATCTTACTTCAGGTAATAATAAAAACAATAATTCACATGTGAATCTTATTTCAGTTAATAATAAATATTAGTTGTACTATTTAGGTTAATGACTCCTACTGAGCAAACAATATAAATGCAGCACAACTAAGTGGTTCTTAATAGCCTGCACCACACATTGGTCCCCATGATAACCAGGTCATGAATATATGAATATGGAAACTATGTAGAGCTACCACCTTTGCTATTAATTCAGAACTTTGTTCCTTTTGACTGGAAATTGATCTTTTTTTTTTCTCTATGGAGCTTTACTGCTCATGTTTGAATTATACTTGGTGTAACCGTCTTCAACCTTCATGCCTTCGAACCTACCTTAACCTATTACTATACTTTCCAAATTTCTGGAGATCCATATAATCTGTTACATAGAGTAGCTGGGGGACTGTTTTCTGCTGACTTGCTTCATCCAGATTCATTACGACATAACTATAGTATACATGAAAAATCTGGTGAATTGTATAATTCTCCCCTTAGAGAAGCTCATAAATTTTGGGGTGGTCATTAATCTCACTGGAGATACATAGAGAATCCCCAATCAAAGGGAAAAAATGGTGTGATCAATCTATTCGTGATGGAAGACTTTCCTGAACTGCGCTGATTGATCAGGTCCTAAAATAGGTTAATATATTGGAGTTGTTTTGACTTTAGACAGCTGGTGCACAGATGGGTTTCCTTTGTAATTCATCTCTACTTTGGGCAGCAATTGGACCAATTCCATTGTAGGTGCACTATGCATGTATTTAGTCATGCAAAAAAAAAAAGAACAATGTTTTGCCATGCACCTTTTCATGGTTAGACCATCACTCAAATATGGCAGTTCTCGAATTTAATTGAGTTAGATAACAATTGATTATTTGATATATTTACAAATGTTTTCCTGTCTGAAAAATGTACAGGCATTATAGGTCTTGTGAAATAGAAGCTACTCAGGCTGTTTGAGGAATTTTTTTCCTTTTTATTTCATACTTTCTGATATTTTGTCTGTTGGTGCAAATATATCATGAAACATTAGCAGCGTTCTAACATATCTGTTGTTTGTATCTTTTTTTTAGATTGCTCGAAGGAATAGCTTGGACATCGATGTGGATCTAGCCCTTGGCTTTGCTGCTCACTATGGGAAACTGGATACCATGGGGTGCTTAGTTGAGGAGGGTAATGCGGTTGCCTTTCTTGGCCCTTTAATGCGGGCAGCTGAACGGGGATGCCTTCAAGTTGTTGAATGGTTCGTCAACCTTGGTTGTCGGGATATGGAGCTTTGCTTAGCCCTTACTGCTGCAACCTCTAGTAGCCAGGTTGCAGTTGCAGCCTATCTTCTCCCTCTAGTCCCAAAGCATGTTCTTGCACCCCTCAGCGTCGAAATTCTCAAGGCTGCTGGTGAGAGGAGCACCGGTTCCCTGCATGGTGTGGACTTCCTTCTCCGCTCAAACTTCCTCAATGACCCAGCTGCCACATATGCTGTAGCAGACAACATTGCAAAATCTGCCGATGAGGCAGTGGATGCAAAGCTTAGATCTTTCATGCTCGAGCATTGGTCAGAGGCAGCTTTTTCTGAGGGATTCGCGTCTGCGCAAGAGCACTTCGTTAACTTCATGAGGATAATGGAAAAGGGTGAGTCGCCGATCTGCCTGAGGGACCTCCCACTTGAGCTGGTGATTGCCATGGCCTACCTACCACTGTACAGGGAATGCGTGGAGTCAGGTGGGCGGCTATTGCCGCAGAAGCTGAGAGGGCAGCTTGTTGAGGCGGCTGGTAGACTCGAGGGCCGGCAACTCGACAGGGCTAGCCAAGGCACAGAGCTCCTGGCCATCTTGGAGCACCACCTCCCGTGTTTCATGATCCAGACTTGAAAGGTCAGCTTCCACATGATCTGCATTGGTCGCTGCAAGAAGCAAAGTAACAAGGGCAATGCACCATCTTCAGTGTTTTCCAGTGCTGTCATGTTCCTGCTTGGGGACAATCATCTGAAACGATGGCACCTTGAGGTCTCTGAGAGCATAGTGACTGAAGAACTCTCCTGCTGGCGCTGTTCGGAGAGTATATAATTTTGGGGAGAAAATGGTGTGTACCTTCTTGTCGAGCCAAGTGTTGAGTAGATCTTATTGGGATCATAATCTTGATGAAAATGATATAAGCATTGAGCAAAGTGTTCTCCAGTTTTTTCTGAGTGCTAGCCATGGGCGTCATGTTTTTGTTTTGGACTAATGAGTTTTTGAACATGGACTAGTCTCATCTTTCTTGGCTTCACAAACATAAAAATGAATGGACAGTAAGTATATGCTTTATATGCGTTGATGATGCCTTGATTGAGACGCGAGACAGGAAGTATAGTTTTATACTAGTATATTGATCTTGCTGCTGTTTCTTGTCAATTGATTTTTCCTTTTGTTTGAATGCTTCCAAACATCGGATTATCAAGCATCATCCATGGCTACGCGGCCATACCATGAGCTGTGACATGCCAGCTCAAAATGTTCAATCTGCCAAATGTCACCCCTGGTGATCTCTGATTGAAAAAAACCCTGAAAATTGTTTATTTTCCAACTAGAAAATTCTCTGGTGATTCCTAAATTGTTCTGCATGAACATGATTGCAGCCTGTTTGTGTCTGGTGATTTACCACAGGGCAGGCACTGTGTCGTTCTGATGGTTTCAGGGCATCATCAATTTGGATGTTGCAACCATGAAAACCAGCAAGTTAATACTCCTATGTCAGGCATCAGACCTGGACCCTAGATTGGTCAGGCATAAATGTTCTTGTTTAGTACTAGTAACTACTCCTATGTCAGGTATCATAATTCCAAGGGCCAATTGAACAAAAAATAATAGACTTGATGAATTTACATTTGAGTAGCAAAGTCCAACTTTTGCCATAGGGGAAAGCAAGCAGTGCATCTCATCATTTTTTTAGTGTATTGAATGAATATGAATGGTGTTCTAGAGGAATATCCCTTAAAAATGAGAAATGAAGTTAACAAATACTTAGAAAAGCAGGGAAGAAAATGGTGGTTCTTGTCAAACTTCAGAGATTTTTTTTCTTTATATTGGTTCAAGCCTTTTAGTTCACAAACAAAAGGAGAAAAAATATTTTTGAAGGTGCATATGATGTGACATGATATTCCTTTTTCAGTGCACAAGGGGGTGCGCACACCACTAATCATGGTGTTATTCTGTAGTTCTACTGCTAACGAATCAAGCATGTGCCACATGTCCCATGATCTGGCAATTTTTTAGTGTCAAGGGGGATAAGAATATGTTCTCTGGTTCTATTTCACAGAGAGATATTATAATTTAATAAGAATAATGAGTGTAAAGGAAAACATAAAGTTATATAAGTTCTCCTAATTGACCTTAATAATAGTGGATTGGCGAAAGCTCATTTTAGGTCTCTGATCTATGGTTAAGTTTAAATCGCTTACCAGGTTTTGCAGTTGAGGGACGTGGTTTAAACTCGATCCTTGGTGAGGGACCCAAAGTAAACTTTTTTCTATGGGATTGATGTTATGATTTCGGCCCATAGGGTATTGAGGCCCAACAGGTGATAGTCTGTAACCGGAATTTTGGCCCATTAGGCACAGCATAAAATTGTCAGCTGCTCTAGACATGACCAACACACAGTCTGCCCTTACTCCCTAATTCTCTGGTTCCCTGATGATTTTCAGAACACTGAAGCCAATTAGGTGTGGCTTGACTGGAGAAATATTGCTTTGTCGATTTGAGATCTGAAGTTCAGTGTCCAGTCTCCATGTGAAGACATGCTGAAAATGAGTTATTCGTCCATTCTTCAGTTAAAGTTTATAAGTTACTCCTTCCGTTTCAAAATGTTTGACACCGTTGACTTTTAAGCACATGTTTGACCGTTCGTCTTATTAAAATAATTTGTGAAATATGTAAAACTATATGTGTACATGAAAGTATATTTAACAATGAATCAAATGATATGAAAAAAATAAATAATTACTTAAATTTTTTGAATAAGACGAATGGTCAAACACATACTAAAAAGTCAACGGTGTGAAACATTTTGAAACGGAGGGAGTATAAGTATTCTTGTCAACTGATATTCAGTTATTCCAATGATAGAGGGTAGAACCTCGAAGTAAAACCGCATTATTGCAATGTATTGGGGGTGAAAGTTATATTCATGAACTGTCAGTATCAGGGCATAATTTTGAGTGTTGATATTGGCACGGTAGAACGGGATTTGCAACTGAAATTATCCAATTCTCTTTGTGATTTTATCGGTGAAAGTCTAAACTATCATGGACTTCACTCTGCATAATACCCTACTTAAAATTGTCTTATCTCAAAAAAGATACTTCAGTTGCTTAGTAGTGATCAATTGCCTCTGATAGCGTTCATCGACCGAATCTGCAGCTACATGTTTTTTTAGGACAGAAGTTTCTTCTAAAATGTGTGCTTTCTTAGGCTTCAATTTTCACATGGATTGTATTTCAGACTACTTATATGATAATGACAGGAAGGAAATGGAAGACAACCATGCAAGCTTGGGTAACAATGCTCCTACATGGGCTTATTTGTTATTGGAAAAAAATATTTAGTGATTTACACTTCAATATCTGATCATCTGAAAGCTAAATTAGTAATGAATAAAAGGTATTTGACTAGGTAAGCGAACCTATTCTGTTCAAACATTAGTAAAAACATGGACACAAACATTGTTAACTGATGACCTATAGACTGCCATTCTAATGCAGCATGGGCATAAACATTGTTTACTGATGACTTAGTCTGCCATTCTACTTCACATATAACTTAGGAAACTTACATCGCCGCCCTATCCGGATTATTTTGTATGCATTTCTAGGGTCAACCGAAGAATACCGTCGCTTGCGAAGAACTCAAAACAATGCCCATTCTCAGGTGGAGACTTTCCAGTACAGCTGGAGAATTTGATCACTTAAAAGATTGATCCTTTGACAGAAAAAAAAAACCTGCAAATTTTTTTTGTCAGGTAAGGTAATCACACCAGAATTCCCAAATTCAGAGTTTCAGACCAGTAACATATGTAACCTCTAAACTTCAGCATTCAAAATCTGTCTGGAAAGTGATGTTTTACAGCTTGCTTCGTCGCGCTCATCTTATGTCGAATACAAAACCAAAACCAAAATAACAAAAACAAAAATAAATTCCCCTAGGAGATGTATTTACAAGTAAGAGGAAGCCATGCTCCGCACATCCGTTGGCATGAAGGCCAGCACAACCAGCAGGATGAGCAGGCAGACTGGCAGCAGCAGCAGCAGCGATGGCGGCGGAGGCAATGGGGGAAGCACCAATGGAAGTATGAGCAATGACATGGTGAGGAAGACGAGCACGAGGAACGCCTCGATACTGAAGTAATTCGATGTCGCGGCGGTCTTCTTCTCGGCAGCATTTGGCTGATGCTGATGCTGCAGATGCCTCTTTGAACCGTTTGGTCTGGGTATCAGAGGGTTCCTCCTCTGCCTAGCACCTACACCTTCCATTGCAACAAACCCCAAATTCGGCTAGATGTTTTGATCTGTGATTTTGTCTAGATCAGTTGGCAATCCAAGAACTGAGATGTGTATGAGAGTTCTTGTGATTTCTGATCAGATCTGAAGTCTCTGTTGCAGACTTGCCCATCATCTGAACTGCAGGCAAAGTGACAACATCTGAAGAAAAAAAGAAAAGAAAAACCCTTTTTAGAGTTAACAATCATCATCCTAATACCAAATACACCCATCTGAAATTATCAAGAAAGGCAAGTAAAAAGTTCATGCCTTTCCCCCCAACAATTCAAAGAAACTGACTAACCCTAACAAAGACTAAATTAGGCTGCAAAACAAAAAAAACATCAAGAAACCGATACCTTCGATCCTGAACTTGGCATTGCTCCCATGTCCGGACTTCGCGTCTCTCCCAAGAACGCCCTTTCTCGCTCCACCCAACAAGCCAAGAACTCCTCTCCTCCCTCAAAACCCACAACACCCCCAACCAAGAAGCAAATCAAGAACTGCACAGCCCAAGAACTCCAAGCGGCAGGGTCGCAAAGATGTCGTCGCAGGAGGAGGAAGAAGAAGAAGAAGAGGACGAAGAGGTGGATCCTCCCCTGATGGCGAAGCAGAAGATATCCTCGACCCTTTCGGTGATGTTGCGGTGATGAGGAGGAGGAAAGATTAGCATGGTGACAGGGAAGGTGGAGCCGATTTTATGAGTGGGGTGGGGTTTGGCTTGGCTTCAAATCATGGGAGGTGGAGGAAGAACACAAGAGAGGGGAAGGGGGGCTGGATGCAATGCATCAAGGACCAACTTGTGGGGGGCAACCCCATGCCATGCTTACAAGTGGAGGACGACGAGTAGGGCCCCCCAATAGTCCCTACTCCTGCAATTGGAACTAATAGTACTTTATATGCTATCTGTTTTACTCCCTCCGTCCCATAATATAAGGGCCCCTTTGAATCAAAGGGTTTATATAGGAATTTCATAGGATTTAAATCCTATAGGATTTTTTTATATTTGGTCCTTTGATTCAAAGGATTGAAGCTTTCCAAATCCTATGAAATTCCTATGGAATGGCACATTGCATGTGAATTTTAGAGGAAATTTAGCAAGAGATCCAACCTCTTGGAAAATTTCCTTTGAGTCTATCTCTCTCATCCGATTCCTGCGTTTTTCCTACGCTCCAATCAAACGACCATTCCTGTGTTTTTCCTGTGTTTTGCAATTCTCTGTTTTACACTTCAATTCCTGTCAAAATCCTGTGTTTTTCCTATTCATCTATTTTTTTCTACCCTGCGATTCAAAGGGGCCCTAAGGTATTTTGAGTTTTTGTTTGCAACGTTTGACCACTCGTCTTATTCAAAAAATTTTGAAATTATTATTTATTTTATTTGTGACTTACTTTATTATCTACAGTACTTTAAACACAACTTTTTGTTTTTTATATTTGCAAAAAAAAAATAAGACAAGTGGTCAAACGTTGCAATCAAAAACTCAAAATCCCTTATATTGTGGGACGGAGGGAGTATATCATAAGTCGTTTGATTTTTTTTCTTAGTTAAATTTGTTTAATTTTGATTAAGTTTGTAGAAAAATATACTAAAATTTTCAATACAAAATAAATATATTATCAAATTATATTCAATGTTAAAATTAATGAAACTAAATGTTATAAATGCCGCTAATTTTTTCTATGAACTTGGTCGATCCTAAAGAACATTAACTAAGAAAAATGTCAAATGGCTCATAATATGAAATGGATGGAGTAATTGATTATTTAGGGTTCTTTGTTGGGGTTTGATTTACCCTAATTGCCATTATCATTTGTCTCTCCTTGTTTTTTTTTTGGCCTCTTTGCTAATGTGGATTTCTTTTTGAGGTTCTGCGTTGTTCGGCTGAACTCCAGATCCCCAGATGCACATTGATCTAGAGTGTGTGTTGGTTAAATTATAATAGTATAAAATTTTATATTTTCTCTATGAATAAAATAAATTATCCAAATGTTATGAATATAATCAAAATTTTGGACCTATAGATTTGTACAGCTTGAAATGCATATCTTAAAGAAAATACTAGATTAAATAGACGTTAGATGTGTAGTAAAGTGCTGTGGTGTTCATTTGAGGTGTATGGTAAAGGTTCTTTTTACTAGTTTTTTTTAATTCGTCTTTTTACTAGCTTCTCGTTTAAAGTGGTTTATGGGGTCTTGAATGCAGACCTTTTACTGTTATCTTTTTAAAAAAGTGTGTTACTAAAAGTTATTGGAGGTATCATGATGTGAGCTCTTTTCTTTTACCGAGAAATCTGGTAATATCATTTTGAACATGACAAACCCGAATAATTGGATGGGTATGTATGGACGGCACATATTCTAAAACGTCACTAGCAAAAAAATAAAATAAAATAAAATAAATAAAAACTTGTCGACTGCCTTAAGTCTTGTTTAGAATAATTATGCTCTTTCCAAAGGCTAGCCTTTGGTGGATATCGATTAGAAAAAAACAGACGGTTTAGGAATATCTATACATTTTCTGATATTTGGTATGTTAGGATTGACCTGGTATTTGGTTCATAGTTAAATACAGTGACAATGTATGTAAACTACTTTTAGTATCTCCTCTTCTAGAAAGTATTATAATATGCTTGTTGTAATGATCCATTTTGGCAGTTGATGATTAAGAATCAAAGCTCTCTCCAAGAGACAAACTTTGACAAAGAGGACTGGTTGGTAAGATTGGCTCGACTGTTCTTCAACTAGATATACAGAAGTCTGTATACATTGTCACTGTATTTAACTAGTATTAATTATCCTGACGAGGATCCGTCAGGCAAATTAAAATTTCGCTGACAAGCCAGTCTTGACGGGATTTCCCTGACGGTACAAAGTCAGGACGTATTTTCCTAACGTGATAATGGATTTTCTCGACGGTTTTTGGCTGTCAGAAGTAATCTGGTTTTTGGTAGTGACTACATAAATCTACAACCATTGTTTATTTTCTAAAACTATTTTATGATAATGCTGCATTTTTTCCTGGATAATATTTTTGTGCTAAAATAGCTAGTCAATATTAGATTTTAAATAACAAATAGTCTAGTCCTCTGCACTTGTATATGTACATGCAGTAAAGTAATTCATATTTCCTAATAAAGTAAAATCAAATTAATCAAGCCCTTTAGTTTGCATTTTGGTCACAAGTATTGGGTCCCTTATTAGAGTGTGGTGGTGATATTCTTCCAAGCACTTTTGAAAAGGGAGAGGTGTTGCTGTTCAAGGGTTCTTCTCCCCTAGCCACCTTTTTTGTGTCCATATATGTGAAAATCAATCACCCACTTGCTCTGCAAAGTCCTTATCAAACTCCTAACAACATAGACATTATGAGCAAATCACAAATTCACAGTCAATATTGCTATCAAAGAAATTTTGTTCTAGAATTGCAGGTTTGTACTACTTTCATATACATTTTTTCCTTCAGGATGTTTAGTCACCATTATCAAGGGAAAAATAGCAGAATTTAGCATTGTTATGTCAAAGAATTTCAGATTGAATCAGGGGAAAGCTGTCTTGGATTAGTGATAAAGACACACTTTCATCTCTGCTCAAAGGGTCACCAGTGTTGCAGCCATTTCAGCTCCTGCTTTGTTTCTTTTAATTTTGTTGTAGTGGTCTAGTCAGCATGCAAACGTGGCAAAACCGTCGAGTCAGTATGCCACATAAGCAAAATCATTTTGCGAAACAATTAAGGGTTATTTGGATCAGACAAAAGAATTACAGGGACTCAGTATCTTGCTTAATATTGATTTGAGATGCTAGAGGAACTCTCGGCCTCAGTTTAGGGTTGCATTTGGACTTTTCGCTATTGCATTTAATTGAAATAATCTTGCAAATAAATAGGAGCAGATACGTCGTCAGAGGTACATATTTATTTTGTTCACCCCATGCATGTTTGAGTTCAACATGTGCCTCTATCTATTTTCTCATAGATGCATTCAGCAAAGCCGACTAGTCATTTTCACAAAGATCGACTGCACTTATAATATAGGCAGAAAATTAGAGTTTAATATATTGGACCACCAAAAATATATTTTTTAAAAAATGTCAGCTTGCGTTGTGCATTGGCCAAAATTAATGAACAATTGGCCACATGGAGTTGTGCAAATTGGAAGGGAGCAGAATACGACAGGGCAGGCAAGGCTCAAAGACCAGGGATTCCTTACTGTAGGTTGCTGTGCGGCTTGTCGTCGGGGTGCAGTACCGTTAAGGGCCCATTAACCTCACAAAATTCCAAAGAAATTTAAACAAAAAAATAATTTTATAGTAAATTTTGTCTGATTTTCCACTAACCATTGCGGTAGGCGGTAGCTACGCCATTACCGTGCCTTTTGAGCTTATCGTCGGAGAGTGATAAGAGCATCTCCAAGGGTGTGTTCGCTCCCTAGTACGTAAAACGAAACAACATTTAGTACCTAATTAATTAATTATTAGCTAAAATAAATTTTAAAAAGATTAATATGATTTTTTAAAGTAACTTTCATATAGAAAGTTTTCGTTAAAAAAAACACTGTTTAGTAGTTTGAAATACATGTACACAGAAAACGAGGGAGGTGAGTTGGGAAAGTAGAGATAAAAACTCGGTCCAAGAGTCTTTTCAAATCTTACTCTCCATTTGCTTCCTAAAAAAAATCCTTTTTTTTTTTACTCCAACAATCCCTTCATATCCCACTCTCCAAATTATATAGGCTCTACTCCCTCCGTCCAAAAATAAACCAATCTTGTACGGGATATGACACATTCTAGTACAACGACTCTAGACATAAGGGCATCTAAATTTATCGTACTAGGATGCACCATATCTGAGGTTAATTTATTTTAGGATAGAGGAGTACATGTCAGTGTCTTCCTCCTTTTTCTCTCTCTTTAGGCCCATGTATAATAGTTACAAGCAAGAGAGATGGGAGAAAGATAGACAGAGGATGCGGGACCCACGTTTGACAAGTGGAGGAGGCGGGCTATATTCGGAAATATCGGAAAACCAGAAATAGGCTATACAGACATAAACATATTGGTATTGATCGAAAGCCGATAATAAATATCGGAAACATTGGATTGTAAAATCGCACAATTAATTTTGCATAACTATAATATAACAAATTCAAGGTTACACTATGTATAAGTTATAAGTTGTCTTCTTTTAACCTTGAACTATAGTTAGGGATTTGGTTGAGAAGTTGATGGGCTCTAAACTATGAATCAAATAAAGAAATAGGCCATAAATATTAGTGTATTTAGAAATACGATAATTATCATAATATAAAAAAGGTAAAATCATTTCCATTTCCATGTGTTTTTTTACCATTTTCATTTCTGTTTTCATCGGTAATCATTTCCATGTTGCTCGGCTGGTAAAAATCGGAAATGAAGCATCGGTCGATCAAGAATTTTCATTACCATTTTTACCCCTAAGCGTGGCTACGTGGGGATTGGTTTGGCTAGCCGAATGGCTTGGCCATCTGGATAGCAAGTCCTTTAGTGGTTTTTTTTTTGGGGTCAAATTTTAACATGGAGAGCTAAATAGTCACTCTTTTGGAGTTGCTCTAACCCCTGAACTCCGTTAGTAAGGTAAAATCCTACTCACAACCTTAATTCATGTTGGCTCGTCATGCCCTTGCAGTTTGATCTTCATCAGATCATCGTGCCACATGCATCACTTGAGGTCTGTATCGGACGTGGAAATTTTCCTGATTTATGTAAGAAATTTTCCTGAAACTCTTACGCAAATTTCTGTAAAATTCTTGCATTTAAAATGGGATCCAAGTCCTGTTAACAAAGCATCAATCATGTACAAAGTACCAAGTATTTTTACACAACAATTGGTCCAATTCAATTAGGAAATTACCGGCCTCGGAGAAGGCCTATTGCTGTGTGGTATACTTTACAAGTCGTGTTATTCAATACTACTAGTTATCTTTCGTGCTAGCTAGCTTTATCGATGTTGCCCACGTTTTATTCAGGCTGTCTAATTCTGTAGAAAGGCATAGTTGAAATCTCATAAAAAAGATCTCCGTTTATTAAAAACGAAGAATTCATATTCCTTTTTCTGATGTAAAGAAAGAACCAGGCAATCGGAGGATGAACCGTTTTCACGTCTCCCAAAAGACATGGATAGTGGATTTGGAACAGACCTATTCTGTATTCCCTCCATCTTTTGTTACTTCCATTATTTATTTCAGAATAAGTTTGTTTATAGAGTAATTATTGCATCGAAGTTTATAAAAGTAGAGAATGATTATTTTGGGAGCAGATAAAGTGAGAATAATTGTATTGGAATTTAATAAATTAGAGGTATTTTAATCTTTTAAGTTTCGTATTGGTACGTGTGGGATGGGTTAAAGATAAACTTATTTTAGGACAGAGCCGTGTTATCTTGTTGGTCCCTTCTAGATTCTACTAACCATCATATACAACCTATTATTACAATAACCTTGTCAGCTAGGGTTGAGTTTGAATCAACTTTTACGTTTGGTTACCACCCTACTTTTCGTAAATACACATTTTGAATTGTTGAAAGGTGTGTTTTTTTTTAAAAAAAGTTTATACATATATTTTAAAAATCAAATAAATCAAAATTTGAAAATTATAATAGTTAACTAATAATTCGATAATACCTCTTCTTTCATGTGCCGTGGAAAAACCCGGTAGTTATGCTGTATCCAACTCAGCCTTAAACTCGAGTAGAGTTAGCAGTAGTAATAATGAAAAAGGGAAGCAACTCATTTCGATTCAGCAAAGCGAGGATTCTACGCAAACTCATTAAACTCAACGAGAAAGCAAGAGGGAGAAGAAGAAAAAGGAAGAAGGAGCGAATCATCCATGGGCCATGGCGCATCGCACCCAAGCAAGAAGGCAGCAGGTTCAGTGCATGCACGCGCCTGACCTCTGGCGGCAGACAGACAGGTAGAGGCAGGCGGTTTGGGGGCGTGTGGTGTAGGAAAATCGATGGCGCTGTACCCCTTGCACGCCACACCTTTGCCACTCATTCCTTTATCTTTTCTCCTTTCCAAGTTTAGATTCAAATAAGCCAAAATGCAATACTCTTATATAGTACTCCCTCCGTCCCGTAATATAAGGAATTTTGGATAGGAAAAAGTACAAATTACCCCCCGAATTATCGTGGTTGACCGAATTACCCCCTGAACATGAAACTAGGTATTGCTCACCTAAACTTTTAATACCAGACGAATTACCCCTGGATCCAATCTAGAGCGGTTTTGTCCTACGTGACGTACGCGTGGCAATCCAGTCAGCATTTTCCTTTTAAAAATTGTGGGACCCACCTGTCATACATCCTCTTCACCTCTTCCTATTCTCTCTCTGTGTGGCAGGTGCAGGTCCGCACAGCCGGCAACGGTGTGTGCGATTGGGTGGGTGAGGCGAGCATGGCGGGCAGCCGGGAGGCTGCGGCGGGGAGGAAGGCGGCAGTCGCAGGCGTCCTGAGCTCTGCTGCCCCCTCCACCGCCCAAAGGGTTGGCGAAGCGTGGCGCTGCGCCAAGAGGAAGGCGGCGGTTGCGGGCATCCCAAGCTCCGCCGCTCCCTCCACCGCCCCAAGCGCCGGTGACTGTGAGTGCCCCCTTCGCCGTCCTAAGCTCTGCCGCCCCTGCACTGCCTCAAGCGCCAGCAGAGCGCGGCGCTGCACCGAGAGAGAGGCGGCGGCCGCAGCAGCCGTTGCGGGCGTCCCGAGCTCCGCCGCCCCCTCCACCGCCCCAAGCGCCGGCGACTGTGAGTGGCCCCTTTGCCGTCCCGAGCTCTGCTGCCCCCTCCACCACCTTAAGCGCCGGCGGAGCGCGGCGTTGCACCAAGAGAGAGGCGGCGGCCGCAGCAGCGGCTGCGGGCGTCCCGAGCTCCGCCGCTCCATCCACCGCCCCAAGCGCCAGCGACTGTGAGTGCCCCCTTCGCCGCCCCGAGATTCGCTCGCCGCCGTCTTCAGCTCACCTCGCAGCCCCCTCCATCCACTCAAGCTCCGGCGGCTGCGGGCATCCCCTCTGTTGCCTCAACGAGCCGTGCGCCAGCAATTACATGCGTCCCGAGCTTCACCGCCCTGAGCACCAGTAGCTGCGGGCTCCTGCTTCGCCGCCCGAGCTCTGCCCATCGCCGTTCTCGGCTCCCTCTCCGCCGTTGCCTCTCGATGACAGAGAGAGATGGAGGTCCGCCACCCGGCACTCGTCATTGGCGAAAAGAGAGAGAAGAGGGGACAAGCTAACATGTGGGGCCCATGGACTTTTTTAATAAAAATTAGTTGACCGCCACATGTACGCCACGTAGGATAAAACGACTTCGAATTGAGTTAAGGGGGTAATATGTTCGGTTTACATAGTTTAGGGTGTAAAATATCTGGTTTTCGAGTTTAGGGGGGGTAAATCAGACTGACGCAATAGTTCAAGGGCGGTAATTCGTACGTTTTCCTTTTGGATGAATATGACACTTCCTAGTACAATGAATTTGGACATACGGTCACATCCACCCAAAATCCCTTATATTATAGGACGAAGGGAATATCAGACGTTCGCTTCCACTCCTAAAACCCTGCCCGCACCTCACACCATCTTCATGGTGTCTGAGTTGCACCCTGCTCGCCACTCTCCCAACCGTAGTATGTACGCATTGCGTTCCAATCTCTTGAGCCACGGCTTCCACATATTAATGCCACGATGGTCTCTTCCATCTGTTCAATATGTGATCTGAATTTTAGACTTACAATATATTTGAAATAGTTTTTTAATAGAACTCTATATGTCTTTCCATATCATGAGTCTTTTCTTATATCTCCTCTGTATACTCTTGTAAGATATACGAGAAGGGGGTGACGTTCATATTGTTATTACCCTATGTTCGTAATCAATTCCTAAATTATGATCATTGTTGATTGGTGCTCGTGATTTTTTTCCCGTTACAGGTTTTCCACGTAAAAATCCATATCTCCTTTCTGCATCTACTTTCATAGCACCATCACCGTTGCTACTGCGTCTTCTGCATCGATGCCGTGCACGATGCCCTTGCTCCGCTATTTGCTCGGCTTTCTTCTCATGATGCCGGCTTCGTCTTACGTAATCATCCTTTCTAGTTACCCCTTCACAAGAAGTATATGTTGGTTTCTCCCTTCGTCTGTTTTGTATTGCTATGTTTTAAACAATAATAGCACATAGTTCTTAAACTTGGCCACCACAAGTCCAAAGAATGAGTTATAAATCGCTGCCTCATCCGTCTCAAAATAAGTGCAGCCATATAATTCAAATTTAAAATATACGGTTATATTAATTTTGAGACAGATGGAGTACTACAGAGTATGTTCACTACTAGAGAAATGATCGAAACTGGGACTAAAAATATCTTTAGTCCCGGTTTGAAAACCCACGGGTATTTTTTTAATCTTTAGTCCTGGTTGGTAACACACCAACCGGGGCTAAATATTATTTTTAATCCCGGTTCAAAAACATGTCAGACCCCTATTATTTTTAGTGCCGGTTGTTTATAACAACCGAGACCAAAATTAAAAAAAATTGCTAAAATCCCTACCCCGAACCGCGCGCACTGCCTCGTCCTTATCCCCTCCTCTTCTCCTCCCCCCTTTCATTTTCTCTCCTCTACCTCCTCCCCTTCCCCTCTCCCCTCCTCCTCCGATAGTGATAGCGAGCAGCGGCCCGGCGGAAGCCGCCGCGGTGGCGCACGAGGCACAAGCGGGCGGCGGCCTCCCCTCCGCCAGATCCAACGGGAGGGGAGGCCGGGCAGCGGAGGCGGCGCACAGCCGAGCGGTTGGCGGCGGCGTGTTTTGTGAATTTTTTTTGGGAATGATTTGTAAATTTTGTTGTAGATTATTTTAGATTTGTGGATGATTTTGTGAATGATTTGTGTATTGTGGGCGATTTTATGGATGGGCTTATGAATCGTGGATGATTTGTTATGCATGATTTGTGGGGATTCGAGGGTGGCAATAAATGCAAGCAAAAAAAAAAGAAAAAAAAAGCCTAACCGATGATGTTACCATCTTTTGTTCCGGTTAGTGTTATCAACCGGAATTAAAGATCCATTTTACTTCTGGTTATTTTAACCGAGACTAAAGATTGACATATTTAGTCTCGAATTGGACGTCCTGGTTTGCAACCAGGGAAGGGGTTGCAAACCGGATTAAAGAGCCCTTCCCAGTAGTGGTTACATGTAAGAGTAGCCGTAGCCATCACAATTTGGCTATAAATCGTGTCATCAAATCAATGGAATATTAATGGCATTGTCAGTTTGTCACTTCAGGTGGCAGGCATTCTGAGTCATTTTCGCATAAAGGTGCTTTCTTCTAAAAGAACTCCCTGCTTGTGTGTAAGTAATTTGGGCTCATTTCTTCCGCACAAAGATGGAACAAAAAATTTATTTAACATGATGATTTACTTATTAATCAGGAGAGAGTGAGTTTTCGGTCCATCCTTCCTCTGCTTATTTGCAGGCGAGCGTTCTACAAAACTCCTGGTTGGAATAAAAATTTTGCCCCAAATTAATTCCACATTTGTTCTGAATACCGAAGGTTGTTCAGTTTAGCTTAATGATTGGAAAAGCCAAACCTTAACCAAACTGGCTGGATCTTACGTATCTGGAGTACATTTCTTTAAAAAAAGAATCGCAAAATTTCACATAGATTATATATATACTTCTGTGTGTTCTTAAGCCACTTACTTATTTTGTAAATAAAATGAATAAATAATTATTTCCGCATTCGATCATAACTTAATTTCCCTGTCGTGCCCACGTCACCTGAAACCATTTAGATCTGGTCCAAAGTTAAAAATAATTAAACAATTTTAATAGTTTAAGTTTAAGGGTAAATACTGTTAGTTTTAATGTTTAAGGTCGTTCTTTGAACTTTCATTAGCAATTTATTGAGGACAAACCTGAAACAAAATGCAGTCCTGTATAAGCCGTATAATCAAACATAATCATCAGTTAGCTTAGGCTGTGTTTGGGAGGAGGGGTTCCGGGTTGGGAACCCCTCCTTCCCGGCACGCAAAAAGAAACACCTATTATTGTATAATTAATTAAGTATTTGCTATTTTTTTAAAAAAAATGTATTAATATGATTTTTTAAAGCAACTTTCGTATAGAAATTTTTGCAAAAAAACATACCGTTTAGCAGTTTGAAAAGCGTGCGTGCAAAAAAACGAGGGAGAGGGGTTGGGAAAAGGGGCATCCGAACACAGTCTATAATGTTGATTATAGACCGTACGATTTATTTGAAGAAAAGTTGTACTTAAAACTCCTAAGCGATTTAAGAAAATGTAATATTAAAAAAAATAAGTTACGATGAATTTTTTAAAATCAACTAAATATTAAGTTTTAAATTTTTTTTAACTCTGGCTGGTGCTTATAACCTGAGCCTTGCATTTAGGGCTTTAGAACCATTTTGGTTTGAAGTTAAAATATTCCCTACCAAATTGTTTGGCATCTTGAATAGTATTTTGTTACTGTTTGGTTTGTTACCAAAATATACCAATAGCACACAAAAAGTTACCAAAATTTTGGTATTACCAAAACTTGCCTAGGTTTTAGTAGTACCAATATTTTAGCATGGTACCAAACCAAACACACCCTTGTTCTAAACAACCCGCTCCAACTCACCAATAAATAAATAAATAAATAACCTACATAAACGAGTGATCCAGATTGCTCCAACGATGCCTAAGCACCGCATTCTAGAAGCTTAATTAGACAATGGTGGTCCATATATGTCAACACCATTGCCATAGGTCTTGAAAACATGCATGCTTGTTCGTTGATTGCACATTGGAAAGCTAGCAGACAACCAAAAGTTAATTACAATTAGTTGGTCTCTGATTTCATGGCAATTACACATGGCTACAGTTTAGCGATTTTCGTATGTATGCAAAACACACATTTTCAGTAAAGTGATTGATCACAAGTGCACTGAATGTTTTCTCTCCCTTTAAATTCTCCTGGTCCCTAGTAAAGCCACACTCTATGCATGAACCCAATTCAAAGAATCTTCAGCGTCAGCACAGAGAAAACATAGTACAATTAGTGTATCACAGGTGCACTCTTGCTTGTTTATCGTCGACAGTTTTTAGGACAAGGAAGCAAGCGAGTTAGTTAAGCAGTTAGTTTGCAAAATATCGACATCAGATTTTTTCATGATATATCTCTACTATTATATGAAAGCAGAGTCATCCTCCTATTCGATGATAGTTCCCCATGTAAAATAACCACCCTGCCTAGAAATCCATCCCACACACAAATATGTGCTTATTTCCACACAAAAATCATCAAAAAAAAACCACCCCAGCCCATGCATAAACCAGTGTTTCCACGCGTAAATCAACAAAAACAAATAGACAAAACCGAAACCTATAAAACCATCCGTACATATTCCTTATAATCCTGTTGCAACACACAGACATGACACAATATCTATGAAAATATGGGCTGCTGTGAATTACAAAGCAGAAAATTTAATTCTGCAATAAGAAATGTGAACATTTGGTCTATGGGGAGTCAATCAAGTTTTGGATGTGCACATCTTAGATGCAGAGAGTGGATATACATATGTAGTAATTTTCTTTCTAAAAAAAGAAGAAAAAAATCATGTTTGTACTGTGTTCTGAAAAAAGAGAGAAGAAAAGCAGCACCAGCAAAGTAAGCAAGCAAATATTACTTCCAATTTGATCGTTTTTCCGCCACTTTTCATTGGATGGATGATTCTTATTTTAGCCTTTGACTTGACCATGGAGAAAAATCGTGATATCAAACTTATCTTGATTTTAATTTTTTCAAAGTCCTGTTTGTTCGATTTAATTATATTCGCTTGTCAATGCCAATGAAACTGCTGCAGTGCTACTAATTTAATGGAAGTCAATTAGCATGGCCATATGACTTGCAGCCTTTCAGCTCTTTTTTTTTTGAAACGCTTTATAGTATCGTAAACTACTAACTCCAATACCCCGAAAAAGAAACCCTACTAACTCCAAAATAAATTACAGAGTCATTATGCTATTGGTATCATAATCCTAGTCCAACATATTCTTAATTCTCATTTCAAGAACAGATAGTTAGGCAATGTCTGCAGAAGTAGGGATTTATCAAAGAAAGAGAAAAAAAAGATTAGTTAACAACTTAGCTATATCTGAAAAAAAATATGTTAAACCTGATCGATATGATGTTGTGTATGCAAATTACAACCACGAAGATGCCACTAGGTTCATAACTTCAGCTAGGATCTAATTAAAGTGCACATCTGGCTGCTTATCAACTTGTAAGCATGCCAAGGAAGCTTCTGAGAGCTAGATTTCCAGGGTTGATCATGTGGATTTGTCGGCGGAAAACTCTTTGAGTTTTGTATGCACCGACGGGCCATCAGATTCTTGTTCTGGAAGAATGGAGTATTTTCTTGCAATTTGTGTCCACTTTGGTCCTTAATCGCAATCTACTGCCAGTAAAGTACAGCAGGTGTTGAGCTTATATTAATCCATTCATTTTGATGGTCATTCCAGCAATGACCTTACTTGATACACTCTGTCAGCACGTACACCAAGAACAAAAATAACCTCAGGTTGTATGAGCATGCAGTTGTAGCTTTGCAATAACCTCATGTTGGACAGGTTGCTGTTTTCTGAAGTGACTGGTGGTAGACTGGTAGCATGCATCCGCCCAAAAAAAAAAGTTCATTAACCGTCTGTTTTATTTGAAATATTTGTGGGTTTATGTTTTAATATTTGATCATCCATCTCATTTAAAAATCTATTATCTATTATCTATCTATCTATCTATCTATCTTCTATCTATCTATCTATCTATCTTCTATTATATACTTAAAAGTCCATTAAACTTTCTACAAACGCTCTCAAGCCGACACGTGGACTCCTAAAATCACTCTTAGATTGCCACGTGGCACTTTAATAGTAAAAAAATCTCTAACTACCAATTTTTCTTTAAATAAGTGGACCCACCAAATCTATCCTAAAAACAAGTACGTAAGTACTATCCGCCTCACGTTAGCTGAACGATGACCACCCCCCAAATTCTTTCCCTCTCCTATTTTCAAGTTATATATTAGATAGAAATTAGAAACATATACAATCGACCTCCACTCCAACTAAAAGATCTAAATCATATAGCTTATTTGTTATCCATGTAAATTATTAGATTATTTACAACAAATTCATTTTTTTTGCCCAGAACAAATTTAAAATTTAAGACCCAAATTATTTAACAAGTAAAAGAAATGCATTATTTTGGACCGTCACTCACGACACATTTTTAGGGGAAAATCATATGACTAACAAAATGTAGCATACATTGAAACAATATGACGCCCATAAAATTAATTAATAACATTAGCATAATAAGTAGTTTAATTAGAAAATACATATTTAGCAAGTAAAAAAATGCCCTATTTTGGATCTCTAATATTGGATAAAAATACGAATAACTCAAACCAGTAAACACATTTGTTAAAAGAAAATCTCCTCCCCTCACCACCACCGGTGGTAAGAACATGCGCACGTCTCATGTCAACGACCAACGAAAATAGAGGGGTAAGGATTGATAGTTGTCTTTTCCAATTGTAGATACTACAAACAAACTTATTTTTTTCCCTGTGAATAGTCTATGGATATTATGTATGTTTTTTTTAATCGATTTTGCTATATCTCACTCGAAAGATTTTTTCTTATCTCTCACTCGATTTTCTCACTCAAATTTACAGTTCATTTTCTTGTAAGTTACAGTGTAATTTATGAAACTTACACTGTAACTTTTGTAAGTTACACTGTAATTTTTGAATCTTCGCATGTAAATTTTAAATTTTGTATTGGATTTGGTCTTTTTCTTGAGGATATGGTAATTTATTGTCTATTATGGTGTTTCTTAATTGCTTTTTGCCTTTTATTATATATATCGGATTTTAATCCAAAGATTAAAAATCTGTGTGATACAATTATAAAAATCTTTCGAAAGATGTATAGGTACTCCCTTTTTTAATACTGCATAGCTATTTTTCATTAAGTGCGTATGTACGTGCATGGGCTTGGCCCAGTGAGGAAGAGGATAGGGAGGTGGAAAAAGTGCATTAAATTTCCTAAGAAGCGCTTCTAGGCCACCGCACTCTAATAGGCCACCGCACTCGTATAAATTCTAAAAAAAAATATCTAGCCGTTGATTTGCACTTAAATTAGTAAACCCCGTTATTTTGGTCATTGGATTAGTTCTATCAAGAACCCCTCCCTCCCTCCTAATATCTCCCTCTCAAGTACATAATAAGAGACAAAAACGAAGCACAGCTAAACAATGCGTAGGAGATAAAATACGTCATACTGTTTACCAGAAAAAAAACAACACCAAAGAAAAATAAAAGTACATAATAGGATCCGAATAAAATAAACTGTCTTTAAATTATGAATTTTTATAATATAAAAATATATATTACCTCAAGCATACGCACACGTAAAGCAGATTGTAAAGTTCGTAAATTTTAAATTTATATATACTATTTATCCAAATATATTTCTTAAATTAAATATACCATTAATAACATATGATGGATATATTGCAGTGCTAAGTACATCGTGATACATGATGCCAACATGTAATAAATAATTTTATAATAATTTATAATAATTTCATATCTTAAATAGTATCTAATTTTACTAATTTCATATCTTAAATAGTATCAAATTTTACTAATTTCATATCTTAAATAGTAGTACCAAATTTTACTTGACAAATATACTACACAATTTAATTGCGTTTTTACAACTAGATTCAAAGTTTTTGGAATATTTTAATATTTTTTAGTGTTATTTGAGGAGTAATAAGCATACATTATAATAGACGCGAAAACAAATTAAATTAAATTTCTGCAGCCAGTGACCATGTTATAAGACAACCCCTTAATCTACCATAACAATTATGGTCATGCGTGTAGGTTTTTTCTCTATCAAATAGTTTTGGCAGCAAATGGATAATTCACTTAGATAAACATTAAATTGCTCATGTTATAATTTTTTATAATCGATAGAAATTCTAATATACTCATAATTGACAGACGTATGACACATACACCCCACTGAACCAACTTTAAGTGTACCACAACAAATTAGATATTGTAAATATGTCTGTGAAAATAAATACATTCTTATTGTTTAGTAAATGTATCTCATGTGATTATAAACACAACAGATGTTGGAAACAAATCAAACGCTGTACTATATATATTTGTCAAAATATAAACAATGATATGATGCTTTGGAGATTGTCAAGATGGTAACTCTCTTCAGCTATAGTTTTAATGCTAATAATCAACCCCTCTTATATTTAAAAGAGAATATTGTATCTATATCATTAAAATTGAGTAGTATTTATTAACACTACAAATAAATTATGTGTACTCTATACCACAATTGGACTCAAAACTTTAAAAATAACTATTTTCAACCATATATCCTCCTTCTCAACAAGATGTCTACCATGTACAATAGAGCTTGCTATGATATCGTAAGTATTGGACAACATACATATGACTGAGTTGAGGTGGTGTACCATTATTTGAATTATAGCTCATCTGGTCTACCCACCAATACAATCATATATGAGTGTGCTAAATCTTATATAAGTGTGTTGATGGTGATGTAGGCGTTAAAATTGTGCTCAAGATGGTCGATGAAAGACCCATGCTTTAAGGCATTAGAGAAGAAAGGCTTGGTGGCTACGGTCGGCTTTACCCATTAGAAGGGTATTCATGTATAATTTTAACGGTGTTATCTTATTACCTGAGGGTAGAAGCAATATTCTCAGACATAAATAGATTTACAAATAAGTGAGACATGAACACTTAAATCTGTAGCGAGGATGATTTGGAAATAAGTAAGACACGGACACTTAGATACGTAGTGATGGTGACTTGGAAACGCTCTTAAGCCGCCACGTGGCAATCCTACAAACGCTCCTGAATCGCCACATGGCACTATCTAATCTCACCGTTGATTTTCACTTAAATTGGTGGTCCCGATATTTTAGACTATTAGATTGCATCTGTTATTAAAAAATAATACCTTCCTTCCACAGGAGAAATATATAACTGTTGCCTAAAAGATAAATACCTTCCCCACGTATGTACGACTAAAAGAAAAAAAAAGTTGAAACATTTGCCGCCGTACGTACGACTAAAAGAAAAAAAAAAAGCTAAACCATTAATTGTTTGCCGTGAGAAAAAGAAGACCATGTGCATATACTTATAAGATAGAGAAAAATAAAGAAAAAAAGAACGTAGTACCGTTCCTAAGAAAAATCGATGTTATTTAATACAATTTACAAATTCACGCAAATATGCGTAGTTAAATTACACCTATAATATATAAATATAAAATATCCAATCAACGCTCTTTAAACATTCCATCTTTTAAATTGTTTTAAATTTATATCCAATTTGTGATACTATTCTATTCCTTTACTTAAAGATGTCTATGATCCAAAATACATCACAACACATGGGACCGACATGCATATAATTGATGTTATGTTATCTATCTATTATCTATTTATTATATAATAAAATTCTATTAAACTTACTACAAATACTCCTAAGCCGCCACATAGCAACCCTGCAAATGCTCCTAAGCCTCCACGTGGCGCTATAATTATTTCTAAAAAAATCAAAAGAAGGCAAAACATCTAACCATCGATTTTTTTTTTAATTTATTCCCGGACCCATTGTTGCCAACCATTAGATCTATTTTTAAAAACGATCAATTAAATTTATCTCCATCAATCCCACGTACACGTGCATATATACAAGCAAAGCACATACGTATGTACGGAACCAGCTGGCCTCATGTCCCTCTTTTTCTTTTCTTTTTCTTTCTAAAATAAAAAAAATAAATACACCGTTAAAAACCATTAGATCTATCATGAAAACCTAACAGTTAATTTTATCGCTAAAAATCACTAAATACACGTGCACATAAGCACCGTATATAAGTACGTAAGCACGTTGGCCTCACAACCCTCTGTCTGTTTTTTTTTTGTCATTCTGAAATCCAAAAAAAATAAATCAAAGCTACATTTAGGGTTTAAAATTAAAAATCAAGCTATAAGCTTCGGATTATAGGATAGAAAAAACAGTATGCAATTTGAATTCCTTATTGATAAATCATTGTATTATCCTTAGGTTTCCACAAATATGTCATAGCAATTCGGAAGGAAAAAAAATCATTTTCTACCTATACCATGCAAGAAACACACACAAAAAATTTAAGTCCATTAAACATCATGCAGAATGCTCCTAAACCACTACATGGAACTTTAATAATTTAGAAAAATCATATAAAAATTATAAGAAAAAAGAAAAATACTTAGTTATCCGTTCTAACTTAAATGTGTTTGTGTTTCTTTCGTACTCCCCCCGTCCCATTTTAAGTGCAACCATAAAATTTCATGCCCAATTTTGATCGTTCATATTATTTGGATTTTTTATAATTAGTATTTTTATTATTATGGGATAATAAGACATGAATAGTTACTTTATATGTAACTTATGTTTTTAATTTTTTTTTAAGTTTTTTAAAAGACGGACAGTCAGAGTTGATCACGGAAAATCATGGCTGCACTTAAAAATGGGACATAGGGAGTAGTAAGTAGATTTTTAAGGAATAAGTTTACATTAATCACTGCCTTTCTTATAAATAATGGAAGTACAGTTTCAACCTTTTAATATAAATAAATGGTTATGTTGCTCAAATGTGCTTTATTGCGCACTCATATCAAAATATACAAATTATCAGTTTGAAGTATATATTTTTTATATCTTTATAAATAAAAAAATACTTAGAACATGTGACGAGTTATAATGCACGCATAATGTTATGATGCCGGACTCAGTCATCATAAGAATATAATTATGATTTTAATCTTTTACTGCCTAATTAAATATGTCAATGATTGTTAGGATAACTAACGCTCAACATTTAATTTTGAAAATATCAAACACTCATATTCAAAAGAAAAAGATATAGTTGTATAATTTTGAACGATATTAACAAAGTGCCCATAGAGTGAGCTATAAATATTAATCTTGGTGGTTTATAAATCTATACAATCTAGAAAGTATCATAACTACTTAAAAACATTTTTAGGACAAATATCATGTATTTAAACTATTATGAAATAACATCTTAAGTAAAAGTCGTCGTATATCCCTATGGCAATAAAATAAAAACAAAATGTCCGTGCATGTTTTATTCCTTCACGTAGCATCTAGGCAATCAAGCTGCTAATGGAAAGTTTGTTTGGTTATGATTTACGCATTGATAGATGATATTTTGATCTAGGTGGGTTAATAAATTTTCAATTCCGTGATTTTCTACACTCCATTAAAACATCCGTTCTTTTCAATACTCTATTTTACACATGCATTCCTATCATATTTTTTTACCTTTTCTATTCTTTTTTTTTCAATCATGTGTTACGAAGGAACCTTTAATTTTTTTTTCACCGAGAGGCAAAGTCATAACATTTCACAATCTTAATAACACAAATTATGATGGTTTAAATAACATGCCCGCGCAGACGCGCGGGCTACCTTCCTAGTTTATAAAAAAAATATAAGTTATGCATATTCATATTTTATCATCTAATAACAATAAAATATTAATCACAAAAAAAATCACATGATAAATCTACATCTCACATGAAATTTATTACTCCTATTTTATACATCCAATCCAGTACCTAAACATGAACCAATTCCTGAGTGCTTGCCTAAGTTGGCAACTTGTGACTAGAGAGGCTGATGATACCTGCATGCATCCTAGTAGTATCTTGCAAGTTACAACCAAGCATGCAAACATAGTAGGATTTGAAGACTGCAAATCAAGTATGTTTACCATTTTGTTAGGGCATGGCTTCTTTTGGTAGGTTTGTTTGGTTTTGGTCGATTCTATAAGTTTAACGGTTTCACTTTTCACAACAGTATCTTTTTTTTTACCTATAGAAGTTTACTTAGAGCATCTCCCAACATGCTGAAATCTAACTCTCCAAATTTCTATTTGGCTAGCTTGTCAAAAAAAAAAAATCAGAGAGTCAAATTTATCTTTCACTTCTATAACTTTTCAATTACCCTCTTCAATATGACAATGGATTCACTTGTCAATCTCTGCGATTCTTCTTCTTCTCTCCCTCAACATCTTTCCTTACCCCACCCATAGTGCCCCAGACGATGGCATTGGGTGGACGCAGTGCAAAGGGCCCAGTGGGGTCCGGCAGCAGCGGAGATGCAAAGGAGATAATGGATGAGGAAGTTGGTGTGGCGAAGGCTGAGGTCGATCAGTGGTGGGAATGCTACCTCCAGTAATGGCTTATAGCACATGTTGATTTGAATGTCTACGACAGGGTACGACAAGGTAGCCTCGAGACAACAACATGCTTCTCATCAACATGGAGGGAAGAGGGAGGGAGAAAGTGTCGCCTGGTCACCTCCATTGTCACACTAGCCACTGGCCAGCTCTCCCACACCACCAATGCCAGGGGCGAGCTTTAGCACAGCCACCGCTTCACCTCCACCACCGCACTACCCTAGCTTCGCCCAACAGCCACCGTCAACGCCTCCTCTCCGTCAACATAAGAGAGAGAGAGAAGAGGAGAGTAGCCATGTGGGGAGGAGGAATAGTACATGGGGCCTACCGTTTGGCAAGTTATTTTGGGTTGCCAAGTTAGGCCAATAAGGGGAGGGATTTGGCCATCCGGTTGGAAAGGTTATTGGGGTAGTATCTTTTTACTAGAATTGTCAAAAAAAAATAGTTTGAGAGCCATTTGGAGAGGATGTTGCCTGTTAGAGATGCTCTTAGGACATCAAATTCCATAAAAACATCAGAAAAATTCTCTCGATGAAGATTTATAACCACTAAAACTGCCCTCAATTCGAAGGGAGTTCAAAACAATTAAAATCATGTTCGAATTGAGTTTCAATTTCACTTTAACCCCTTTGAAATCTCAATGGTAAAACATCAACCCGTCAGGTAGCATGGTTCTTTTTATTCCTTTCAAAAAGAGTTAATTACAAACAGAATCAAAACTAACAGTTAGGCCCAAGGCCCATCCGAGCAAACAATAGATCATGGGCCAGGCCTGCCACCACCCTCCCCCTCCTGGCTCCCGCTCTTGAATTTCAAAATCCAAAAATATCGGCACGACTGGCCGCCGACGGAGCGGGCGGAAAATGACGGAACAACCCCTCGAATTCTACCCCAACTACGCCCACCAACCCACACGCCACTGACAATCCGGTCCCACCCTTGTGGGCCCACCTACAAGCGAGACGTCAGTCGCTCGCAGCAACCAGTGGGCCCACCTCCCAGTGAGCGGCGGGTAGATCTGGACTCTTACCCACCCACACTAAACAAAACGGCATGAATATTTTGCACTAAAACCCTCAGAAAAATTCCGATATTCCAAACCAGTACAGTTCCTGACCGTTGGAGGAGCCAAAGTGGAGCGGAGTGTAAAATTGGGAAACTTAATCGAGGGGGTTAAACGCAAAAACGCCGAGGCGCCTCCCGCTCTATAGAAAGGGGAGGAGTGGGAGGTGGAAACCCTACCACACCGCAGAGAAAGGCGTCTTCGTACTCGCCTCTCTCCGCGCCCTCCTCCGCCGCCGCTCGCCGCCGTTCGTCTCCGCCGCCACCGCCGCCGCCATGAGGGAGTGCATCTCGATCCACATCGGGCAGGCCGGTATCCAGGTCGGGAACGCGTGCTGGGAGCTCTATTGCCTCGAGCATGGCATCCAGGTAAAACAAACAAAAACGGATCTGATGCTTCCATTCCTCCGTTTCTCGTAGTAGCGCGCTTCGATCTGTGGGTGGATCTGGGTGATCCTGGGGTGTGGTTCGTTCTGTTTGATAGATCTGTCGGTGGATCTGGCCTTCTGTGGTTGTCGATGTCCGGATCTGCGTTTTGATCAGTGGTAGTTCGTGGATCTGGCGAAATGTTTTGGATCTGGCAGTGAGACGCTAAGAATCGGGAAATGATGCAATATTAGGGGGGTTTCGGATGGGGATCCACTGAATTAGTCTGTCTCCCTGCTGATAATCTGTTCCTTTTTGGTAGATCTGGTTAGTGTATGTTTGTTTCGGATAGATCTGATCAATGCTTGTTTGTTTTTTCAAATTTTCTACCTAGGTTGTATAGGAATGGCATGCGGATCTGGTTGGATTGCCATGATCCGTGCTGAAATGCCCCTTTGGTTGATGGATCTTGATATTTTACTGCTGTTCACCTAGATTTGTACTCCCGTTTATACTTAATTTGTTGCTTATTATGAATAGATCTGTAACTTAGGCACATGTATGGACGGAGTATGTGGATCTGTAGTATGTACATTGCTGCGAGCTAAGAACTATTTCAGAGCAAGCACAGAAAAAAATATTTAGACAGATTGGGCAACTATTTGATGGTCTTTGGTATCATGCTTTGTAGTGCTCGTTTCTGCGTAGTAATCTTTTGATCTGATCTGAAGATAGGTGCTATTATATTCTTAAAGGTCATTAGAACGCTATCTGAAAGGCTGTATTATGTGGATTGGTTCACCTGTGACTCCCTGTTCGTCTTGTCTTGATAAATCCTGTGATAAAAAAAATTCTTAAGGCGTAATTTGTTGAAATCTTGTTTTGTCCTATGCAGCCTGATGGACAGATGCCCGGTGACAAGACCGTTGGGGGAGGTGATGATGCTTTTAACACCTTCTTCAGTGAGACTGGTGCTGGGAAGCATGTCCCCCGTGCTGTCTTCGTCGATCTTGAGCCTACCGTGATTGATGAGGTGAGGACTGGTGACTACCGCCAGCTCTTCCACCCTGAGCAGCTCATCAGTGGCAAGGAGGATGCAGCCAACAACTTTGCCCGTGGTCACTACACCAGTAAGTTCCATCTTTACTACTATCTGTTCACAATTTCTGGAAATGTGATTGTTTGGATGTCTAACATGTGGTGCCGTTCGTTTCAGTTGGCAAGGAGATTGTTGATCTGTGCCTTGACCGCATCAGGAAGCTTGCCGACAACTGCACTGGTCTCCAGGGCTTCCTTGTGTTCAACGCTGTTGGAGGAGGAACGGGCTCCGGTCTCGGTTCCCTTCTCCTTGAGCGTCTCTCTGTGGACTATGGCAAGAAGTCCAAGCTCGGGTTCACCGTGTACCCGTCCCCTCAGGTCTCCACCTCTGTGGTTGAGCCATACAACAGTGTCCTCTCCACCCACTCCCTCCTTGAGCACACCGATGTCGCTGTCCTGCTCGACAATGAGGCCATCTATGACATCTGCCGCCGCTCCCTCGACATTGAGCGCCCAACCTACACCAACCTCAACAGGCTTGTGTCCCAGGTACTGCCCTGCATCTTTCCTTGCAGCGCTATGTACTCCAGTTATTTGCTGTAAGATCAATGTAATGTGCAATTTGTCTTGACATCATGTGGCTAATGCTAATGTGCTGCAGGTCATCTCCTCACTGACTGCCTCCCTGAGGTTCGATGGTGCTCTGAATGTGGATGTCAACGAGTTCCAAACCAACCTGGTGCCCTACCCGAGGATCCACTTCATGCTTTCCTCCTACGCCCCGGTGATCTCGGCCGAGAAGGCCTACCACGAGCAGCTCTCCGTGGCGGAGATCACCAACAGCGCCTTCGAGCCGTCCTCCATGATGGCCAAGTGCGACCCGCGCCACGGCAAGTACATGGCGTGCTGCCTGATGTACCGCGGCGACGTGGTCCCCAAGGACGTGAACGCCGCGGTGGCCACCATCAAGACGAAGCGCACCATCCAGTTCGTGGACTGGTGCCCCACGGGGTTCAAGTGCGGCATCAACTACCAGCCGCCCAGCGTCGTCCCGGGGGGAGACCTGGCCAAGGTGCAGAGGGCCGTGTGCATGATCTCCAACTCCACCAGCGTCGTCGAGGTGTTCTCCCGCATCGACATCAAGTTCGACCTCATGTACTCCAAGCGCGCCTTCGTCCACTGGTACGTCGGCGAGGGCATGGAGGAGGGGGAGTTCTCCGAGGCCCGCGAGGACCTCGCCGCGCTGGAGAAGGACTACGAGGAGGTCGGCTCCGAGTTCGACGATGGTGACGAGGGTGATGAGGGTGACGAGTACTAGAGAGGTTCAGGGTTCTTGCCTGGTGCCTTGGCAATGCTTGATTACTGCTGCTATCCTATGATCTGTCCGTGTGGGCTTCTATCTATCAGTTTGTGTGTCTGGTTTTGAAAAACATTTGCTTTTCGATTATGCAGGGTTTGCTTGTAGCTTTCGCTGCTGTGACCTGTGTTGTTTATGTGAACCTTCTTTGTGGCATCTTTAATATCCAAGTTCGTGGTTTGTCGTAAAACGAAGCCTCTACTTCGTAAAGTTGTGTCTATAGCATTGAAATCGTTTTTTTGCTCGAGAATAATTGTGACCTTTAGTTGGCGTGAAACTAGTTTTGGATATCTGATTCTCTGGTTCGCAATCTTGAGATCGTCGCTGCTTAGGTGAGCTAAGTGATGTTCCTAAGTAAATGCTCCTCACCAGAATACGTAGCTGTGTGAAAAGAGAACGCGTGAATACGTAGCTGTGTAAAGATTGTGTCCCAAGTAAACCTCAGTGATTTTTGTTTGGATTTTTAATTTAGAAACATTCGACTGGGAGCGGCTAGAGCCACACCCAAGTTCCTAACTATGATAAAGTTGCTCTGTAACAGAAAACACCATGGCAAAGTGCACATAAACTTTCCCGTATTAACACCAACTAGTAAATTTCAACAAAAATTCTAGAAAAATTACTAATTATGTTATCTTCAAATTCATTATATTTAGGGAGCAACAAAAAAAAAGACAAAATGTTCCCGTGAGAGTAAGGCTATGTTTAGTTCTAAGGGTGAAAATTTTTGCCATGTCATATCGTATATACGGACATACATTTAAAGTATTAAATGTTGTCTAATAATAAAACAAATTACAACATTCGACTGTAAACTGCAAGACGAATTTATTAAGACTAATTAATCCATCGTTAGAAAATGTTTAATGTAATACCACATTATCAAATCATGGAGCAATTAGGCTTAAAAGATTCGTCGCAAATTAGTCGCAATCTGTGCAATTAGTTATTTTTTAGCTAATATTTAATACTTCATATAGATGTTCAAACGTTCGATGTGACGGGATGAAAAAACTTGCCAGAGGATCTAATCAGGCCCTAAAATTACTACTATATATTGGAGGCCAAGTTTAATTCCAAACTTTTTCTTCAAACTTCAAACTTTTCCATCACATCAAAACTTTCCTACACACATAAACTTCCAACTTTTCACATCACATCCTTCCAATTTCAACCAAATTTTCAATTTTGACGTTAACTAAGGCTGTGTTTAGTTGGATCCAAAGTTTGGATTTTGGTTTAAATTAGAGATGATGTGACTGAAAAGTTGTGTCTATATGACAGGTTGATGTGATAGAAAATGACTGAAGTTTGGATCTAGACACAGCTTAAACATATGTTGAATTTACCACTGAGAATCTCACTGTCATGTCCAGACAAAATTTTCAGTCTCGCCAAACAATTAAACAAAAATACCTGTAGTGTACTCCTACGTAAATAAATATCCGAGTTAGTTGGAAGTGCACAAAAAGCTTGGTTTTTCTGTTTCTGTTACAGATATAGGAATTAGGAAAGCATTGCAAAAGGGATTCTCACATCACATTATGCCAATTTGAAGTAACATCCTTGGTAAAAAGATCAGAAAGTATTCTCCAGCTATTCTATGTGAACTAGATATGGCATTAGGTACAAATAATCATGTTGACTTTGCTTCCTCCGGCTGCAATTCTTGCACTGGGATCCTATGGAAGCAAGCAAGAAACTCTTTGTTCCCTTCCGCGCCCTTTATCGGAGATTCAATCCAGCCCTTGTTGCAGAATCCAAACTGCTCTACGCCTGAAATTATCCTATCTAGCACCTGTGACCAATCAATGGAATATGTTGGTACTCCGATCAGAACTCAAGGGAAGAATCGTGAAGTAAAATGAGGCAACAATCAGACACTGCTGAAATGGGATCTTTTCAGGATATAATCAAAGGATTTGTTTGGGGGGTCTTTTCTTGCTTACAAGTGAAACTATTTGTCTGGTGGAATTTCAGGAATAAACAGCAACCTTATTTTAAGGAAGTAGCTCATTCCTATATTCAATGTGAAGCTTTATGATGGGGACGCACAAAAAAGGCAGCAAATCATATTACCTCTTTATGAACCAGAGGGTCCCGAACAATCCCACCACCTCCTACCTGAACAGGATAAAAAGGATTTGCTGTTAGTGGCTTGCTTATTTCTATCACTGTGCATGTATGAAGAGATCTGAAGGCTATGAAAGTGATTATACATTCTTTTCCAATTGATATTCAATCAAAACGTTCGAAAAGAAAAACTAAGACCATTTGTTTGATACCTGAGATCGACGAGCTTCAAATTGAGGTTTGATAAGTGTAATCAATGTCGAGTCTGTCTTCATTACTTTGACTACAGCAGGCATAACCTTGATTTCACAGGTAACGTCAGTGAACAATGGATAGCATGTGCTTTAATAATTTATCGAAGCTGCTGATCTTATCATCTTATATTTGGAAAAGATTGCAGAACATCAAAAACATCATGAACTTGAACTACATAGGTCAGTAGGAGCATCGGCAGCCATGGACGCCAAAAGCACACTATTTTTTCCCAATGCACTATTACTTCAGCAAGATGAGCTAATTGACTATACAAGAACTCTATTGCAATGATACTTTTTTTTTGCTGGGTCGGCCAAAGATTGGCCGGCCAATTTCATTAAGATTGAGGGAAAAAAAGTTTTAAATACAACGATATGAAGGATGTCGCGCCGGTCTCAAGCAATGATACTTAGATCATTATGCGCTAAATACTAAACATTGCTGGGAGGACAATCAAGCAGCGTCGGTTTTCTAAGGAGACCTTGGAAGAGAAACTACAAACTAGACTAAATCATCTTCATTGCTTAATGAGAAAACAATGCCATCGTTATACAGGCTAGACGTCACAAATTAATCTAAACCTTCAACTGCTGCAAATAACATTCTAAACCAGATAAGACAATATCTATAAGATTACTAGATAGAAACTGTAACTACATATAAGATAACAGCCATCTAGTCAAGCAACCATAGTTAAGATAACAGGGCACATGAATATACATTCCTGCATATGATATATGCAGCATACAATATATAGATGCATTTAAGTACTGGAAGTCTATGTAGTTGATTGGGTCAATTTTACTGTATATACCAGACAACTTTACAAGAACACACAGATCATGATCCTAAGTATATCATACTAACCATACAAATGAATAGTACAAGGAATGTTTTGTGCAGAAACACCAACTAAAGAACAGAACGATGTAAAATAACCCAGTGTATTTTTCAATAACATAGGGAAATGGTATTCTCAGTTAAGAAACAGTGACATATTATAAGAGCTCTGCTAAAAGGACTTGTGCAAGTGGACAATCATGCAGACATTAAAAAGGCAGCACCAAATCATACCAAGAGAATTGAGATGAATGACAGATCCAGGGTCACCAAGTCAACCAGCTGTGGCAGTTCAGTAAGATATCTTAAATTTGTACGTTCAATTACTGAAACACGTTCATGCACTCGAATTTTTTCAGCCACCTGAAATGAAGTGGAGCATATTATAGTTCTGCTGCTGTAATCTTGTAACAACTACCTGCAGCTTACAAATAATGTGATAGCGGTTAGATTAAAAATAAACTTTTAAGGGAGTAGCGCAACCTGTCCATAGCCAACATCAACACCATATACATGTGATGCCCCATGTTGGAGTAAACAGTCAGTAAAACCGCCAGTGGATAACCCTGAATCAAGGGCTACCTTTTCATCACAGTCAATACCAAATTCTTTGATAGCCGCCTCAAGCTTATGACCAGCTCTGAATTTGATCAGGACAGATGACACAATTATAAACTGGACAAACTGGAGTTACTTTTGTTTGATAGCAAAGTAAGCCAATCAGTTCGAGCATCACCTACATACATATTTTGGAATTTCAGCCTTGATTTCTATGATCGACTTGTCAGATACTTGTGTTCCAGCTTTATTCACAACCCTTCCATCCACAAGGACCTTACCTGAAATTTGACATAACAGAGAATGCTTTATTAGGTTTGCTTTACATACAAAATATACTTATGTACATGGTTAAAAAGTCATAGCTGAAAGGTGAAGTGTGCAATTTCCTGGTAGATGTCATATGTGGCAATAGCATGAGAAACACATTTGAGTACGCATATCATACAATCTGTTGCAGTAGGGAGAACTTCTATAAGCTTTTCACTGATGAAATTCAAAGGGGGGAAGGGGCAAATTTATGGTGCTAATATTTTCTTTGTTCCAAACTCAGTTACTTTGATATATTTGAATATGATGTAAAGTTATATTGTAAAAGTGCCATGAAACATGAGGGCAGATAATTGTTGTTAAATAATGATACATTAAGCTTAAGGTGGCATAAGTGTGCCTCTAATATAGCTTCCCCTTAGAAGTGAACAGTTCATTTCGATGTCCACTGATCTTAGGACAAAATATATATGATCAAGTGTCACAGACCATTCTCATATGTCAGGAAAGTTGAATAATCATGACATGATTAAGGCATGCATTGAGTTTTGCATTATTTGGCATGACATGATAGCTGAGATTGCCTTTTGAAGCAGTGTTATTACCATATGAAGTATAAAGTGCCAAACCAATTCATAGCTGTAAAGATCTAAATGCATAAAATCAATGAAGTAAAGGACTAACCCTGAAGAATCCATGATTGGATGTACGTCCTGCTATACTGTTGAAATCTCTCAAGGCACACTTCATCCAATCGTCTTTTCCTGAGTAAGAAGACCAAAAGTGACAACGTTGGTTGAACAAACTAATTGCACGATACAAAATACCATCACAATAATGATATTGAGCCATTGCCGCTACTTTCTTTACGGTAATTGAGTCTCTGATTTAACAAAACTAGGATATTGACCATTTAACTTTAAGAAACAAATTGTTAGATTTAAAGAGAATTTCTTACACTTCACACTTCTAAATAAAAACACTGGAGTATAACCTCTCAATGTGGCCACACCATGACAGAGCAGGCACCGCACGACTGTTGTATGCACAATATCAACAACTAGTTTGCGAATGAAGAAACACACAGAAAATAGGGAATCTGGAACCAAAGCCTACATAAGCAGAGCCACATAACATTTTGCTATATGAACCAAAGCTTAAGTTACTCGGCACTAGATATGAACTACCCGGCATTACCTAACACAAGCACATAAAAGCAGATTTGAACAAAGTAAAACAACAGTGCAGTGAAAAAATAAATAAATTCAGAGGCCTTACTTCTTGGCGAGCTGAAGCTTTTGGGTTCTCACCGCCGCGAAATCCCGGGACGGAGAGCAGCAGGTCGGCCTGACCCCAATCAGCCTAACTGAGAAAGCAAAAGCCACACCTTAATTAACCATTTGAAAGCTCTCTTCCAGAAATCAAGAAATTGGAGGCAGCACATGCTACCTAGCTCCCCTCTCAACATCTTCCCAACTACGCAAAACAAACACACCACAGGTTCAGGGATGAAAAGGGATAAACCGGTTAACTAGTACTCCTATTCACCACTTGATTCCCCAACCAATACACCCTGCCTGCCCTGTTCTTTGTTTCCGATTTCTGTAAGAGCCAGGCTATCCACAGATAACAAGAAGAAAGATTTGGTCTCGCAACTACTAGAACAGAGGAGGCTAGCGAGAGAGGAGGAGGAGGAGAAGAAAAGCAGGAGAGAGATGGGAAGAGCTCTTACGCTGGTGGAATCGGAGCCTGGAAGCCACCATCATCATCGCCTCGCCTCCTCCTCCTCCTCCCGCTCCACTCCCCCTCCGAGCCAAAACCCTAATCTCAGTTACCCTATCTCAGTTCGCCGACGAGATATATATATGCTGTAGGAGAAGGAGAAGCGGCGCGGATGGCGGGCGGCGGCGGCGGCGGCGGCGCCCCTTCTCTCCTCTCGCTCGGTCCTGAGAAGCGAGAGAGAGAGAGAGAGAGTTAGAAGATGTGGTTTGGTTCAACCACAGCCAGGGGCAAAAACGTCCGAGGAAAAAAATGGATGAAAAATGTTTTGCAAACGTATGGAGAAAAATGATACTAATATGTTAACTTCAAAAGCAGGTTTCGGTCAAATGCTATTATGAGAGTGAGCTTTGTTAAACTGTCACTCTCAACCAAGGGCTACATGCCAGAATGCTACTTTGGACAAATTGCCCCTGTCTCCTCCATCCACCTCCTCCAACGCCGTGGATGAAGTGTACGACCTCCTTCCGCTGGCCTTCTTCATCTCAATGGTTTGGAGGACGATGACGACGAACACACGGATCCGGTTGAGGATGTCGATGAGGTCGCAGATCTGGCGTCGCCACTGATGAGCGCATGGATCTGTCGTCGGCATAGATGAGCACATAGGTCTACTGTTTGCCGACAAGAGCGTAGTTCTGTCGGCCGCCACCGACGAGCGTGTGGATCCATCGCCACAGTTGATGAGCGCGCGGATGTAATGGCTGATAACGATAAGCGGGTAGGTCCACCGGCCACCGTCGGTCCGTCGCCGATGAGCGCACGAGTTTGCTGGTCGTCGCTGCCGAGGGCACGGATCAAACGACCATTGCCAACGACCGCGTGGGTCAGCGCCTCGCCGTCGCTGTGTCCTCGTCACGATGGAGGTGGAGTATATTCGGACAATATAGCGTGTAGCCTTCGGTTGGGAGTGGTATTTTAACGAAGCCCACTCCCAAAATTGTATTTGAGTGAAACTCATTTTTGAAGATGACATAATATCAATTTTCTTAAATGGAAGAAACAATGAAAATGACAATGTAGCGAATGCCAGCAGGTTGAGAGTGGCATTCAAGCGAATCTCAACGATAACATTCTAGCGAAACCGGTTTTTAAGGATGTCACATGTGAATTTCTCGCTGTAGGATGGCTGCATCCCGATAGGTGGGACCCACATGGCATTGGCGCTGCGCCATTCGCCAATCAAGCCAAACAGCAAGAAGATTCATCAACTTTAGATAGATGCACTTTACATTCAGACATTCATAGTCAACCATAGAAGATTCATCAAATGTCAGCAGTTGACAGCATCACTTAACCAGCGCTACATACACTTTACATTCTCTGAATTCCAAATTAATGCCTTTGGAGAAAGAAATTATTTAGACAATCAATGGAGACAAAATGATTATATTATTATTATTATTTCTAATGTTGCTTTGAATTGCCATCATGAACAGAAATTTTAAGCGAAGGAGCTAAACAGTTGTTTGTTACAGAATATCATCGACTGAGTTCGCCTTGATTGATAGAGTCAGCATAGCAGATTCATGTCTTCAGTTGACAGGATCCTTAACCATCATGACAGATGACAACCACATACTCTGAATTCCAAATCGACGCCTTTCGGCGAAGAAAATTGCTCAGACATTAATCAAATGAAAGGTAGAAAAATATGGTATATTACTCATGTTGCTCTGAATTGCAACCACTGGATTAAAAATGAACAAGAAGTTATTCAAAAAACAAATCTATCTACCAGCGTAATTTACATGAACAGGTGCTCAAGGTTTAAAAACAGAAAACTCCATATGTTGGTAAAAGAAAATTAAAAGTACAAGGCCGGGAGGCAAACACAAACTCCTGTGTTCGCAGTGGTTCTTCTCATGCTACAATTAGTACACAACATCTCTGGACAGGGAAACCCCACTCCAATTCAGACAAACTCATGACTCAAACAAGCCATTCTTGTAGAAGAGAGTCCAATCCGAGTCGTCGGACGACACGAGCTCGAATCCTTCTGCTCTCATTGACTCTGCAACTGAAACTGGGTTTGAAGAAGGCTTACTGTCATTACACATTTCACCACCACCACCACTACAACTGAACTCAACCGATCCAAAGCCACATGCTGCAGCCGTTTGGTCGCCACATTCCTGCAGGCAAGAAGGGATGACTGACTGAAGCTCGGTATCGCGCAAAGCCTCTTCATTGCCTTGAAAAACTGGCCCATCCTCATCATCAGACCACCACTTGCAGCAGTCCAGATCACCCATGTCAAACATCCTGCTAACCAGCCCTTCTCGCCAAGAGATCCGGGGGTCCGCAAGGACCGGTTTCTGAAAACTTGCACTCTTCTCCCCCTTCAATTCTATGCCACAAGGTGATCTCTTAAAAGAGGTCAAGTCTATGGATTCCAGAGACATTGGAGCACCTGCAAACTGGAAGCTAAGGTCAGGCAATGGTGCAGGCAAGGCACCATTTCCGCAATAATCGGCATCCCCGGGCCTTGGGGACAGAGCCATCATCTCGAGACATTCGACCACCGGATCCATTTTCGTCAAAGGGCGACTGCAAGTCCTCGTCAGCCCTGAGCACTTGCTGCTCCATGACTCACCGGAGATCGCTGTCGGATCAGCTGCCGAGCCATAGCTGCAGCTGCCTGGTCCTTGCTGGGAACACAAGGACTTCAGTCCTCTAGAGGACAGTGATTGTGATGCCCTCTTCACAATGAGTGAGAAGGGACTAAGGCTGTCACCGGTGCTTGGCGTCTTCTGCAGGGGAAGAAATCCTGATGACGGTGTCGTCTCGGACAATTCCGATGCCGGCGTGCCAAGGTCCAATAGACCATTGAGCACAGGTGAGCTCAACAGCCCCGTGGATTTGGGGGAGATTTGCCAGAACGCATCCTCCAAAGAGCACCTCGGGACAAAGATCTCATCGCCGAGAAGATCCACGCCGCGCTCCTCGCGCGGCGACGGTAGCCAGTTGACGGATGCCTCGTTGGTGCATTTCGTCGAGCACGTTCCGGGCACCTCCCCCGACGGTGAGGACAGCCAGTGGATCGACGCCCTGGACGGGTCGGGGTCGAGCTCCTCGCTCGCCCCTTCCCCGGCGATGGCCAGGATGCCCCTGGGCCGGCACTTGCGGCGGTCGGCGACCCCAGGCACGACGTGGTGCCCCGCCGCGAAGCACGCCGGCGTGGCGGACCCGCACGCCAGCACCTCGGGCGAGATCGACGCGTGGATCGGCGGCGTCGCCCCGGACACCGCCGGCGTGGCCCCCGCGTCCGCCTTCCTCTGCGGCGTCAGGGCCTCGCCAAGAAGCGGCAGCCCCCTCGGCGGCGGCGCATGCTTCCTCGCCGTCTCCGTCTCCGCCCTCCCCCTCGTCATCATCTTCTCCACCACCCGGGTCCTCGACTCCTGATCCGCGGCCGCCACCACCCGGCCTCGCCGCCCGATCTCCGGGCGGGGCTTCTTCACCTTGGGGGACGCCACGGGGGTCCTCGACCTGGACCCGGACGACGCGGACGACACGAGGAACCTGAAGCACCCGCCCCGCGCGGCGGAGGCGTCACCGGAGTTGAGATCGGTGAGCGGGCTACGGCGACGCTGGCCGCCACCACCAGCACCAGCGACAGCATTCTTGGCGGTCTTGGGCGCCGTCCCGGGGGAGGGGGACGGGGAAGGGGAGGCCCTCCTCCTCGGCTTGGACGCGGAGGAGGCGGGCGCTGGCTTGGACATCCTCGGCATCATGGCGGCGGTGGGTCAGGGGGTTGGTGGCGGCGGTGGCGGCGGCGGCGGCGAGGGCATTGGGGGGATTTGGTTTGGTTTGGAGAGGAGAGGAGAGAATCGAGGAGATAGCCGTTGGAGGAGGAGGGTTAAGTGTCAACCGTCGTCAGATGGAGGCATTCAAAGTTGGTGTAACGGTAAAAGGGGAGAGGATTCCTCGCCGAATTTAACTACGCTAGCACGGTTTACTCGTGAGTCGTGACACACAAGATTTACGGCCCAAGCGAATAAATCAAACAGTATATTTGTAAATAAAAAATATTTTTTTACTAAAACTTTTATATATATTTTTAGTAATATAAAAGTAAAGGCTGAAAAAATAAGCATCGATGAAAAAAAAAACCTCAAAATCAACCTCAAAAAATTTAAATTTTAGCTAATAAGTATAAGTATAAGCGAAAAGATGAACCCTTTAATTATTATAAATTACGGAGTAGAGTCCGGTTTATTTGGTTGATAATGTAATAATCTTTGATCGGGATGAATTACTCTGTGTCTCTGTGTTAAACAGGTCTCCACAGTATTTTCGGAGTAAAATTTATTCGTGAAATCTCAGGTTTTTGGAGTACGATAATACAAAAGTTGTAGGCTAAAATGTTTCATGAAACCAAGATTAATGAATGTATCGTATACCTCGTATAATATTTTTTAAAAAAAACAAATTACCATTATAAAAGTACTCCGTATTTGTTATTTTTCTAAAATACATAGCCTGTGTTTAGTTCACACCAAAATTAAAAGTTTAGTTAAAATTGGAATGATGTGACGAAAAAGTTGAAAGTTTATATTTATAGGAAAGTTTTGATGTGGGCGAACTGGCCAGCTCAATAAGTACGGTAATTCGAAAATTTTTAAGTGAGCCTATTACTCAATTTAGTGTTTACGTGATATGTCACGTCAACGTCACGCATTATTCACATCAACACCATGTAGGATTTTTCTTGCTAATTTGAAAACAGAATTAAATGATATTATTTAATAAGTTTTGGGACCTATATCTATATTTTATTTTAGAGTACAACGATATAAATGACACGGATGAATAAGTTTAGGACCGACTGTATAATTTACCATAACAAACTCAGGTTATGCATTAATCATAACTATTATTAGAGGATTTGTGTAATTTACTTGATATTTTTTTATTGAATTTCGGTTTTCTGAAAGATCAGCAAGAATTGTTACTGACAACCGACGCACCGTGCTAAAGAAAGAGGAAAACCATTATCCTCGAGTGTTGTGAACGGATCGTGACTTTACTCGTCTATCAATGACAAGGTCAAATTGTACGGTACGCCATTGTTAAATTGTTTTATTCCTTAATTATATGTCTCCATTAGATTGGTAAATGAGTAATTTGTCTCTACTCTCTAGGATCTATGTGCACTAACGTACGAAGCTAAGGTTGACATGATCCCATTATCACGTTTATAAAGCATTTTTTTAATGATATTATTGATCTGGAATTCATGTTATTTCAGAAAGATGTGGCGGCCGAGATCCACCAACTTCACTGAAAATTATCGAACCACCTACAATTTCTTTTACCCTAAAAAACTTTGATTTTTATATTAATTGAAAAAAGTGCCAAAGAAATAATGAACAGAACTTCAATTTCAGTCAAAATTCCCCCCCAAAAGTTCTGAACCAAATTTATTTTCTTAGTGTTAAATTATGTGGCCATTTTGACAACAAAAGATTATTTTTGGTTTAACTATCTTAATTAACAAAGTGTAATTATCCTTAAAAAAGACAGCGTAATTCTACGAACATTGAACTCCGTATAATTTTTTGCATCCTTTTTCACCGGGCTCGGCGAAGCGGCAGCCAATTATTTTTAAGGATCAATACATTAACAAGTAAGACTCTTCACAGTGCTCCTAGCTGGAGGGTTACCTCGTTTGTCAGTGCTCCTAGCTAGAGGGTTACCTCGTTTGTCAGCTAGTTCAAAATCTGATGTGGATGAAAAAAAGGTGGCGGGACCCATATCTTTGCTAAGGAATGCATCCCTAGCTAGGGTACGGTTTCCTCATGCCAAAAGGGAAACTGTGAGTGGTCCCCTCACATGCTTGCGTGCATGGGAGGGAGAGATGGAAGTGAAAAGAGAGATGAGTGGGGCCTACTAATATATATAGGTGGGACCCACTAACATAGATATTGTCTAAGACACATGCATTGTGAGGTGTGGTTCTCTAACCGGTTTCTAGTCTAGCTGGAGGCCTTGGGCTCCTCAAGTGCGCTACCGCACTTCTACTGCCCTAACAACAAACATGGTTGTGAAGTAGTATGAACTACTCCCAAGAAAAAAAGGTAAGTGTGTGCTGGTGGAATTATGGCCCACCAGATTTTAAATTTACATATACGGGTACTCTTTCAATATATATTTTGTAAGATCAGACACATGCTACGAATCTCCAACTTTGTAAGTGTGATAAGAGGCGGTCTTCATTAAGTGGTATATATACTCCTACATTTTGTGCAACCGAAGAAAAAAAAACTGGGTCCCCTCGATAAAAAAAGGGGAAAATATACTGCTCCCTCCATCCCAAAATATAAGAAGTTTTAGAGTTAGACACGGTTATTAAGAAAGTTTGTAGAAGTGAGTGGTGGAGGGTTGTGATTGGATGAGTAGAGGAGGTATGTAGGAAAAATGAATGGTGGAGAGCTGTGATTGGTTGGGAATAGAATGTTGGTGGAGAAGTTGTTATATTTTAGGACAAATCCTGAGGGCTAAAAGTTGTTATATTTTAGGACATGGGAGTACTAAGTTGCAGGGCTCGTTGCAGTCTCAAATTCAACAACAAAATTTTCAAAACAGACTAATTTTTAAAAATTGAATCTTCAGGCAGACCCCTCCCCACACACTACCAACCCCTACTATATGCGGAATTACTATTGGGCGAGTGATCGCCCAGGGCGATCGGATCCGGATCCCTCTCCCTCCACCTGGTTTCCTTTTTTTGGCACCGTATTACTTTACTATTTTAGTAATTTTATGCACCTAAAGTTTGTAAACCTCAAGTTTACACATCTAAAGTTTAGAAACCTAAAGTTTATAAGTCAAAAGTTTATATATCCGATTCAAATTTGAATTTGAATTCAAATATTTTTATATATAGTATTTCTATACATCTAAAGTTTATATACCCAAAGTTTATAAGTCAAAAGTTTACATACTTGTTTCAAATTTGAATTTGAATTCAAATATTAGTTTATAGACCCAAAGTTTATAAGTCAAAAGTTTACATAATCATTTCAAATTTGAATTTAAATTCAATTTTTTTAATATATAGTAGTTGTATTTCTATACATAAAATTTTTCCAACTTTATTTTTTTATTTTTTAAATTTGTATGGTGTACTGTATTAGGAAGAGAAGAATTGGGGGGGGGGGGGAGAGAAAAGGGGAGAGAAGGTAGCGTATAGGGAGAGGGGTGGGCCGGTGATCGCTAGGAGCGATCACCCCCCCATTAGCCGTCCCTTACTATATGTGCTGAGTTCTTTTCTTTGGGTTCCCATTGCTTAACGGTGTGTTTTTTTAAAAAGGTTTTCTATACGGAAGTTGCCTTAGAAAATCATATTGATCTATATTTTTTAAAAGCTAATACTTAATTAATCACGTGCTAATGAACCATTCCGTTTTCCGTGCAGAGTAACTCCACCTCCCGAACACAGCTTAATCGGGCTTCTTACAAAAGTTTACTTTTTATAAAACAATTGCAAGAAATGTGTTTGCACAAATGAAATGATGAATGTAATTTAGCTTCACAAATGAAATTGCAAGAAGTGTGCCTCCGCATGTACTGTGTTTAAAAGTAATAATCAACGAAGTGAGCGTAGCTTAACTGGCAAGGTTTCTCGTGGTGGAACCATTTTTCTCGCGTTCAAGTTCTACATTTGAAACATGGGTACTCGCATGTAGATGAGCGATATATGCCCGTCGACATCGAGACGCCTATGGTGATTTCGTGAATCTCTACATATCTCGTCCCAGTATTTTGGAGATGCTTATAGAGATAGGATCTGCATGTGTGCGTGCGTTTATAGGGGTGATTATCCAAGAACGTTCGTGTAATTGTCCGCTCACGAACACGTAATTATCATGGTAGTTATTGTGATTAAATTTTTTTATGCGAAGGATAGTGTGATTATCATTCCCTTTTTTGAGCAGATTTTATTTTGCATGGATTTTTGGAAGTGATTAATATTTCTTTCATCGAAAGTGGATTAGCGTTTCTGTTTCACATCTTATGTTTAACATTTTTAGACATGATTTTCTTAACATATTAGCAGCTCTATATTCACAAAGCCGGACCAAATTTAACGAAACTTTATGTTAAAATTATTACTATCTACTTAAATTGCCAAACTTTATACTCAAAAACTTTCGACAGCAACGAAAAAGACTTTACGCACGTAAACTTTATGTTAAAAAGTCATATTAAACTTTCTACTCATAGACTTTACACATATATAAACTTTGCACGTACGATTAAACATTCGGTATGGGTAGTTTATACATAGAAATATGAATTATAGGAACTCTATATATAAATTTTTAGTATAGAAAATTTAAACATAGAAATCATTCAAATTGGAAAAAACAAAGTTTTTGTTTGGATATGATGGACATTATTATAATTTAGTATTTCAAAATTATGGTTTATTTCTTATAGTGAATATGGTGAGATAATGCTTTTTTAGGTTTTTTAAATAATAAATAATCTGCCCGCGCAACTGCGCGGGCTTTCTTCCTAGTTCATTTAAAAAATATTGTGTAATCAGCATCTTTATTATCGGTAAATCTAATTGGAGAGGCCTCTCCAATTATATGAAGTATAGGAACGGGACCACCTATACATTTGTCGACAAATTTTCTTCTAAAAATTTGACAGATGTAATTATAGTACAATCATAGTGTAATTACACTGTAACTTATATGTAATTACACCGTAATTTGCATGTAACTACAGTGTAACTTATATGTAAGTTTCACATAATCTTGAATCGTTAGATCTATTACAAGATTTGTTTTGGTGAGGAAGAAAACAAATCATAGCACACACATATGTGAAAAAATTTGTTCCCACGACCTCCATTTTACCGAAATAACATGTTACGGAGAGATTTTTGAAAGTTACATACAAGTTACACTATAGTTACAATGTAATTACATGCAAGTTACAGTGTAATTACACTACGATTGTACTGTAATTATATCTGTCAAATTTTTGGGGAAAAAATTATCGACAGATATATAGCTAAATCGTAGATGAAAGATTAGAAGTTGGGCTTAGAAAATTCAAAAGGGGAGTACCTATACATCTTTCGAAAGATTTTTATAATCGTATCACACAGATTTTTAATCTTTGTATTAAAATCCGATAGATATAATAAAAAGCAAAAAGCAATTAAGAAACACCATAATGAACATTAAATTACCATATCCTCAAGAAAAAGACCAAATCCAATACAAAATTTAAAATTTACATGTGAAGATTCAAAAATTACAGTGTAACTTACAAAAGTTACAGTGTAAGTTTCATAAATTACACTGTAACTTACAAGAAAATACACTGTAAATTTAAGTGAGAAAATCGAGTGAGAGATAAGAAAAAATCTTTCGAGTGAGATATAGCAAAATCGATTCAAAAGAGAACGTCATCCATCTGACCCATCAAGCCCATATGAATCAGACCCATGTTTTTTACGCAGTGCAGGGGGCGCCGTCTCTGGCTAATCCTGGCCTTCCTTGTCCGATTCGGATTTTCGGACGCGTAAACGGCAGCATCTCGGATCCGATTCCATCCCATCAAAATTCCCTTGTCCGATTTCTATTCCGCGCGACGCTTTCCCGCCATATAAGGGTGCCATCCATCACGCCTCCAGCAAATTACAGCAGCCAGAGTTGAGAAGCGCAACCTAATTGCGAGCAGCTAGCGAGCGAGCTCGATCGCCTCGATCTCCTCGCCTTCTCGGCATGGCGATCGAGTTCTTGCCGAAGCTGGCGTCCTGCTTCCGGCCGCCGTCGTCGTCGTCGTCGTCGTTGTCGGCGGCGGCGGCGAGGCGAGGACGGCGCCAGGAGGCGGCGGCTCGCCGTCGCCCAGACAAGGCGGAGAAGAGGCGGTGGGTGGACGAGCAGGTGGGGCTTCACCTGGCGGCGAGGGTTTGGGACGGCTACGGCTACGGCGCCGGCTACGGCAAGGGCGGCGCCGTCGACGTGAGCCGCTACGGCGACATCGGCCTGGAGGCGGCGCTGGGCTACGAGTTCGAGCGGAGGTGGTGGTTCGCCGAGATGGCGCGCCTGCTCGCCTTGGTCGACGAGGACGACGCGGCGGCGGCGGCGGCAGGCAACAGCGGCGACAACACGCCGGCGGCGAAGGGTGTGTCTGGAAGTAGTAGTAATTAATTAGTTGGTTCGTCCAGCTATTGGGTGTCTCTCTCTGGAGGCCTAATATGTTGTTGTTAATAGTGTTCATCTTTTAGGTTTCTGTCAGTATATATTTTGCAGTGTTCAATTGTTCATAGTTCTGTAAAAAAATAAAAGTTGTACGAGACTACGAGTACACTTTTCCAAAGCGGAACTGCTATCCGACTGTCGACAGTTTTTACGAGCGAAAACTGTCAAATTTTTTAGCCATTGATTCCGCTCTAAGATTTGTGCTAAGATATTTTGCTATCGGATCTAAACCCTCTTTTCACAAGCTAGTCCCATCATCACATGTTTATGGCAGATTTGTTCTAGTTATATCTAAGTTACATGCTAGTTCAATTGTAGTTACATTGTAACTATAGTGTAACTACACTCTAACTACATTGTTATCTCTATATAAATTAGATATAAAGTTGCATATATTATTTTAATACATATATACAAGTTATTATTATTATAGTATAGTTCTAGGAAAATTATATACTATATAGTTAGATTTGAAGGTTTTTTTAAAAAAAAAACACTCGACGGTTTTTCAGCTAATCCCTTTCCAAAGTACGTATACTATGAACAGTCCCTTGTTAACTATAAAAACTGGAATAACAGAAAACGAATTTAACAACCACACACACATATATATATCGATGACTAATACTCAATTATAGTGGAAAAACTAAACATACGAGCTAGAACTTACAAAAAACTGAAGATGCGATCGGGTCCGTGTCGCTCGGAGCCTCAGGAGTTTAACTTCATAATGTAATTGGGGTGATATGGCTTAGTGAGAGAAGTGAAAAATAACATTAAATGTTTTCACTGAGGTTGAGCTTAGCCTAGAAACAAGTAATAAGTTCACTATTCCCAGAAACAATTTTCACATAGCCCTTAGCCCCTATTCTAAACTACACTTGCATGAAAACAATTTGATTTAGTTCATCGGGCGAGGGGGGATCAAGAACCACACGTGATAATCATGTATAGGATAGTTGCCCATGTAACACATGATTTTTATAGCTAGGTGACTTTCTTAAGAGGCCGCTCATGATAATGCAACTCTTTTCATGGCCCATTGTTTGCTGGGTGGTGGCTCATAGTTCATTGGGCCATGGTCCACCACACAATGGTCGTGGCCTATAGTCTATTTATTGGGCCTTAGCTCACCATATGCTAGGTCGTGGCGCACAGTCATCGAGTAAGGTATTTGCCATAAGCTAGGCCATGGCATACAATTATGCTTGGCCTCGGCCCACTAAATGTTAGGTCATGTTGTTCTGTTCCTCGGACCATACCCTATTATATGTTGAGCCTCCAGTTATTTGTGACAAAATAAGTAGTTGGTAATGGTTTACCACCTTAGTGTGTGAGAAACCACAAATTACTTCACGTCGTACCCACACCATCAGGTTGTCCACATAGCGGCACTGAAGTAGCCGATTCTTGATGGTTTTGGTTTGATGAGTGATAGTCTAGAGCATCACTAATTTATGGCAATGGAAAAATTGTCTACCATTTATTATGATGGAGGCAGCCTTTTGTCAGATAAGGTGATCCTAGATGGAGCTTTTGCACTGGAAATCTTTCATCACAAGATAGTCACATAATACGATTTGTGACGGAATTTCGCTATTTCTAGCTTGATGCAAGTACCTTGTTAAGGAAGACTAGAACCAGTGTAGTGTTATATCAATCCTCTCTTCATATACAATCCCTTTTAAGTGTTTTCTTCTCCATGCTTTCTCCAAATCCCTTATGTTCCCATACGGTACTTTCATGATTTGTATCATTTGTTTGCACCTTTTTTCTCTTATAGCAGAGTTCTTCACACCCATTTTATTTTTGTTCCTTGTCTTCATCCTAACCCTTCTTTATAACTCCTCTTCTTCCACATCTGATCCCTTTTCTACTACCTCTACTTATTATTTTGCTTTTGCAAGCCACTGCATTATTGTTGCTGTTTCCTCTCCTTCCCCCTTGGCATGCTTAGTTCTCATCTCAGTCTCAAAAAGTGCAGATTGTGCATGTTCTCTTGCTACATCTTCCTCACCCTCTCCCAGAGAAATATTACTCGCTACATCTGTTGCAGCTAAATACTATTACCTCCATATTTTAATGTATGACGCCGTTGACTTTTTATCCAATGTTTGACCATTCGTCCTATTCAAAAAATTTATGCAATTGCCATTTATTTTATTGTGACTAGATTCATCATCAAATGTTTTTTAAACATGATATAAATATTTTCATATTTGCACAAAAATTTTGAATAAAACGAATGGTCAAACGTTAATCGAAAAGTCAACGGCGTCATATATTAAAATACGGAGGGAGTACATGATTTATCTACTGATTGAAAAAAATGAGGGTACAATGACAATCAGTCCTCTGCGTCCTGTTCCCTATCATCCTTGCCATTCACGAACATAGCTCTACACAACGTGGACGTGTTTCCTTCATCGATGAATCCCCTCCAATCTGAAAGCATCTCGCCAATGATTTGCCTCATGGCGCGTTAATTAGTTTGCCCGGGATCATGTCGGTAAAATAGATGTTTGGTGTCTGCAAAATCATGCTGGAATTCAGACCGACATAGAAAAGCTTTCCATTCCCTACTTACGATGGTCTGCTGGCTTATTTGTGATAAAGAAACACAAGAATTAATGTAATTTGTAATTGATCACTAGTGCGGAATAGGTCATCTATGTCGAACGGGAACTCTCATATGTGTTGGTGAGCGACTTATTCACGGATTATTAGTCAGTGATGCGAAAATTCATCTGTGTCGGGCCAACAGGAGTTATCGATAGCTGTCATCTTAATTTGTCGAATCTAAATAAAAGACTGTCATCGACTAGATTTGACCAGTCAAACAAGCCATCCTATAAACCATCACGGACATGATACTTTGGCCTTTCCATAAGATTGGTTGGACTCATCATAAGATTTAGTTGGGCTTCACAGACATGATGCGCTTCCCATAAGATTTGGACCATTTGGTTGGCCTCCTCTTCGATCAACCCGGCTAAAATAACTGGATAAAAATAAGGAGGAGAAGAAGATTCTAGGGGCTAGCTACAGCTGGGCTCAGAAGATACTGTTCTTTTCTCTCTGAGCATGCAATCCCTTTTCTCCTTTGAACATGATACGTTTAGTTCCATTTAAGGCTTCTCTTCTTGAACTCCCAGCAAACGGTGATGCTGTTTAAATTTATATATAAAGGCTGTGCTAGCTGTTTAGTTTGTTTACAACTACCAAGTTATAGTCTGGTGGTCATATTTCCTTCCATCCATACAAAACGGATTCAACTACCAGGTAATTAAGCAGGTAGTAGCTAGTCAATATTGAATCCCTGTTTCACATTATAACATATTTTAGGTTTTGAATAGATTCATGTATATAAATCCATATATGTGCTCTTTATATATATATATATATATATATATATATATATATATATATATATATATATATATATATATATCCAAATTCATATGGATACTAGTGGATCTAGATGATGGAAAGACCAAAACATCAAGGGATTAGTATGTACTAGTCATTAATTAAAACTCATACATCGTTGGCGTATATTTTATTTCTTCATACTTAATGTAATCTAGTATACAGTGACAAACGCTCCTAAGCTGGTACTCTAATAAATTAGAGACATATCTAAGAAATTCTAAGAAAAAACAAAACGTCTAGCCCTGATTTTCACTTAATATAATAAACCTATTATTTTACACCATTAGATTTATTTTAAATGAAAAAAATACTATCTCCCTAAAATCCTCTCCGGCTCCCCTGCCTCATGGGCATGAGGGTATCCTCTCCTCCTCACTACAAGTACTTACATATATGTACGTCCCTTCCTCTCACATCCTCTCTCTTACTCGTCACTTCTATCATCCAATTTTCTAGATAACAAATAATAATGATTAGATAACTAAATAATTATATTTTTTACAACATATTCTATATATCTATATTGGCCATGTTTTGATATATAAGAAATACATCATTTGATACAAACTCCTATAAATAGCAAAAAATTAATAACATATACTATCATGTCATCCAAATAATTTCATGTTCCCTCTCTCCTTGCTCACTTTGGCCTCCTTATTTTCTAGCTAGCAAATACTACATCCGTCCTAAAATATACTCCATCTATCCTATAATATAAGTAATTTTGGATGGATATGACACGTCCTAGTATAATGAATATGTCCAGATTCATTGTACTAGGATGTGTCACATCCATCTAAAATCCCTTATATTATGGGACGGATGGAGTAGCAACTCAGAACTGGATGAGACGTATCTTAGTCCAACGAATCTAGACAGTCCCTTATCTAGATTCATTGGACTAGGATATGTCCCATCCAGTCCCAAATTGCTATATTTTGGGACGGAGGGAGTAATAAATATCCATTAAATATTGTGTATATAATAAAAGTCCATTAAACATTATCTTCCATGCTCTTAACCCACCACATGGTACATATAATAAATTAGAAAATTGTATTAGAAATTCTGAGAACAAAAACGAAAATCAACTTAGCATACTCTCACTTAAATCGGTGAACTCATTACTTTTAACCACCCATGCCCCTCCCACTCGCATGCGCATGAGGTGCACACGGCCCCTGCTTCTCCCTCTACCTCATGCTCTCTCCTCCTTCCTTAATTTTATATACTAAAACGATCACAATTTTCAAGCTATAAAATCTCATTCCTAATCTAGAAATAAAATATTGAAAAAAATGACATCATATATTGAGTCATCATATATTATTCTACAAACATACATACCCAAATTAAATCTACATTATCCAAATAAAATTACAAATTCAAATATTAAATAATATTTTATTGAGGGACAACATCTCAACCCTTTCATATGTCATGCGATTTAACATAAAAGTATAAAACAATTTAATAACACAGGTTGCCCCATCATACATAGTTTTCAAACATTTATTACTAATTAGATATAGAATTAATAAGTATGAATAATCCAAGTCCCAATACAATTATTCCTATATTTTTATCTACTCCCAGTATATTTATCCTCTACTTTCACAAATCCCGATGAAATGATTACTAAAAATAAACTTATTTAGAAACAAATGGGGATGTGCCAAAATAAAGTTATTATACGATAGAGGGAGTAATTGCTCTAAAATATATTCTATGTTACTATCTAATCGACTTTAGAATTAAGCTATTTAGTGTAGCTTCAGAATAATTATGTAAACAATGTTGTTGAGCAGTATTTTGGAAAAATCCTACCTTTTAATCATTGGATAAATAATTTGGTTGATTATCTACCCGTATAAACGTAGCGTAAAATACATGCCCGTGTATTCGCACGGGCTACCTTTCTACTCCCTCCGGGTTAATAATACTTGTTGTTTTGGACAAGGATATGTTCTCTAAAAAATAACTTTGACCATTATTTTTCATTATAATATGTATAAAAATATTAACAAATATATGATCTTATTAAAGTACTTTTTAAGACTAATATATATATATATATATATATATATATATATATGTAGTCACCATATTTGATAGACAAATATTTTAAAAATAATTCATAATTAAATATTTTAAAGTTTGACCTCACCTTTTTCTAAAACGAGTATTATCAGCCCTGAAGGAGTAGTTGTTTGCTTAAAGTATGGATAGAAATGCGCTCAGACAATTCTCTGCATATATAAAATGTTCAGTGTAAGTATATATATATATATATGTGTGTGTGTGTATCCTTCTCCCAATATTTGCTATCAAGAACCTACAAAAAGATATATAGTCCAACGAGCTACATGATGACAAACAGTACATATGTAGTATATATCACTAGTAATTCCAGTGCATCTGTACCAACATTAATTAATTCAGCAGAAGGAGCAGTACATAACAGACACAAGCTGTAAAAATGGACGGACGGCTCTTTGAAGCCGCAAAGTCAGGCGATTGCAGGTTGATGAAGGAGCTGGTGGCTGCCATGGATCCAAGCATATTGCTCCGCACAACTCCTCAGGGGAACACCTGCCTCCACATATCCACTATCAATGGTCATGAGGAATTCTGCCAGGAGGTGTTGATGTTAGACAATTCTCTTCTCACCGTTGCAAACTCACACGGCGAGACGCCGCTGCTCACCGCGGTAACCAACGGCCGCACCGCCTTGGCCTCCGTTTTGCTCAGACGGTGCTGCGAAGCGGGGCTCAGAGAAGCTATCTTGAAACAAGATGAGAATGGATGTAATGCCCTGCACCATGCCATTCGCAACGGCCACAGGGACCTTGCGTTGGAACTGATAGCAGCAGAAGCAGGCCTGTCACAAGGTGTAAACAAGTACAGGGAATCACCCATGTACATCGCTGTGATGAGAGATTTCACTGATATCTTCCGGAAACTGTTGGGGATTCCTGGTTCTGCTCACGTGGGTTGTCATGGCCGCAATGCTCTCCATGCCGCCGTGAGAAACGGGAATCCAGGTAAGAATTGCATACTAGGCTGTCTGACGAGTCATTAATAATTACTCCATTATTCGTTAAAATGACCACAGGCAGGTGATTCTTGCATATATCATTAAATTTGTTTTCAGTTATTGCTAAAGAGTTAGTGGAGAAGCGTCCAGGGCTGGCTAGAGAATTCGACGATGAAATGGATACTCCAATGCATCATGCCGCAATGTGGGGTAAAACCCATGTTCTCGGAGCATTGCTGCAGTATGATTGGTCCTTGGGGTATGTCCTAAGTAATAATAAGGACAGTGTCCCGCTCCTTAATTCCGCCGCATACCGTGGCTATGTTAGTGTTGCTAGAGAGCTTGTGCATCATTGTCCAGATGCTCCGTATTACGACGCTAATGGTTGCACATGTCTCCATCAAGCCGCATTCAAAGGTCATCTGGAGTTCGTGGAATTTATCCTAGAGTCGCCGTATCTTCGGAAACTCGTCAACATGCGAGATAACGGCGGGAACACTGCTCTGCATTACGCGGTGCAGGATTGCAACCCAAGAATTGTTGCCGCTCTTTTGTCCCATGGAGACACGGACGTCACGGTACTTAACTACACGGGAAACGAAGCAGTTTGGCAATTAGGGGGAGCCGCCGATTATGCCAAGACATTAAATTGGGTACGTCCTTAATTACTCATACCGTGCTCCTCTACTTAATTTACTTGATGAAGCATGAACATATATAGGCCGTGTTTAGTTCACCCCCAACTATCCTAAACTTCTAACTTTTTTCAGGAACTAAACACAGCCATATTGCGCTCTTACACAACTTACCATGCATTACATGGACTGTTACTATTGTTACTATAAGTATTAAAAAATAATCACATGATAAATTTACATATCATTCATATCTATCTATTATCTATTATATACTAAAAGTCTATTAAACTTCCTACAAAGGCTCTTAAACCACCACGTGGCACTCCTAAAAATGCTCTCAAGCCGCCACATGGCACAGTCTAATCTTACCGTCGAATTTCAATTAAATTGGTGGAACCCATTATTTTACAGACTAGATTAGATTTATATCTTAACTAATTAAAAGATTAGTATTTTTCCGTTCGTCATCCCCTCTATTCGTCCGAATTTTCGCCCATCCCTCAAATCCCAATCCGATTTCGATTTTGTTTCTGTCGTCCATCTGTGAAAAAAGTGTGAAAAAAAAATCAAGTCTTTCCGATTCCACAAAAGAAGGAAACAAACTCAAGCGAAGTTTTCGTCCGCAACATCTGAGTTGAGAGTCCAACACAAAGAAAAATAAATCATCCAGAGTGCGCATCAACAACCTAATGCCCGAGCGATCCAACGAAACTTCATTGCAAATGTAGATACAAAATCCAATAGGACAATCTAGTAAAAGAGAAAACAAAATAAAAACTTCACCGAAAGCCGATGACGCCGACGTTGCCGCCGGATTCGCTGCCGCTGTCGTAGCCATCGGATTTCCGGCGCGGGAAGCCGCCATCGCCGCCGGATCGGCCCGCGAACCGGATCTAGACGCGGGTAGCCGCCGGCGCCGTCGGTACCACCGGATCTGCCGTGGGAAGCAGCCGCCGCCGTCGTTGCCATCTGATCTGCCGCGGGACGCCGCCGCTGCTAGATTGGGCTACGAGAAGCTGCCGCCGTCGTCGGCGCTGTCGACTCCACTGCGGAAAGCCGCCGCCACAGCCGGATCGGGCCGAGGGAAGCAGTCGGTTCCGTCGGTGCCGCCGGATCTAGCCGGCGGTACCCGCCGCACTCGACCCCTCTCTCTCCTTATCCACTCAAATGGAGTTGTGCCGTCATTGTCTTTGCGTCATGCCGGCGAGACAGGAGGGAGAGGAGGAGACGGACTGGCGACACCGGTGGGGAGGGGGAGTGGGAGCAGCGGAGAGAGGGCGGTGGAGAAGGAGCAACGCCGTCGGTCGGGAGAGGGGACGGGAGGGGTAGATGCGCCGCTGGGAGGGGAGGGGAGGGGAGGTGAGGAGGAGCTCGCGGTGGGGGGATGGGAGTGGCACCGCCGGTAGGGAGAGGCGCCGTTGGTGGGGGTAGGGGGAGGGGAAGCGGCGGAGAGGGATCGACAAAAGGGGAGAAGCGGCCAACGGTGGGGGTATGGGAGGGCAAAAAAGGAATTAGGTTTAGGTTTCTTTGTCTGGGAGTTTTGATGGATTCGGAACCAATCTGAGTCGTCCATCAAAATGAACGGCTCAGATCAGTCCCGCTTCGGGCCGGCATCCATCGACGGGCCGCGCGGGCTTGATAGGCCGAATCGTGGTTAAACTTTCGGTTAGGGCCCACCACACAAAGAGAGGAGGAGCAAGGGGAGCGTACTTAGACTTCTTTGGGCCGACGGGTGCTTTTGGGCTGAGGCGGAGAGAAGTGGAATGGGAGGAAAGCGGGCCGGCTCGGTTGCGGGCTGAAGAGGAAAATGGGCCGAAAATGGCCTATAGAGAAATAAGGATTTTTTATATAGATTTTTATTTAAATAAATGCTGAAATGATGATTGTATTATCAAAATTAGCAACTAAGCTCTGTAATTTTCAAGAAAGTTTCAAAGAGTGTAATTAATATGGAGAATTTAATAAAAATTAAATCCAACCGTATCATTTTATTTCTAGCACTTACTTTACTTATAAATTAATTTAACTATAAACCTACCTACTTAAAAAACCCAAATATTCCAAAAAAATATATTTACTATGTTTTAAGTCAATTTTCTTTTTTTCTTCCCGTTGCAATGCACGGGCATTCATGCTAGTATTATAAAAAAACTAATAACTTCCTCATGTATAAATGATACAATCGGAACTACTGCTCCCGTACGTTCGTACGAGTACGTATACTATTGATAACAAAACAATAGCTTTACATACTGTTGCCGCCTTGCCAGAAGGAAAGCACGTCCATAAAAAAAAAAAGACAAAGTAAAAAAATAAATCATGCGTCTGTGGTACCGTCGGGAAAAGATGACGGTTTTTACAATATGATTTTTCTACAATATATAAAGATCTTACCTACTGTTACCGGAAGGAAAACACCTAAAAGACAAAGCCAAAAAAAACATAAATTAAAAACGGTCTTTAAAAAAGGATTTTTCTACAATATAAAGATAAAAATATATTACTTCACAAATATAAATATGTATAAATATGCATTAAAACTAATTTCTATAATAAAAATATATAATATCCAATCAACGCTCTTTAAACTATTTTTTAAATTATTTCTAGATTAAGAAAATATTTGTTTGTGGTACCGTCGGGAAAAAAATTGACGGTCTTTAAAATATGATTTTTCTACAATATAACTATCTTAACTACCGTTGATGGAAGCGAAGGAAAGCATATAGATAAAAAGACAAAGCAAAAAAAAACATACGTATGTAGTACCTTCGGGAAAGAATTAACGGTCTTTAAAATAGGATAAAAAATATATTACTACACAAATATAAATATGTCGTTAAACTAAGATCTACAATAAAAATATAAAATATCCAACCAACCTTTTCTAAACCATATTTTAAATTATTTTTAGATTATATATCTAATTTGTGATTCATTGTATTCTTTAAACTAAATTATAAAAGTTATATTGTGGTCTTAAATATAATAGTTAGCTATATGATAATTTTTTTTTAAAAAAATTCACATCATATTTTAGGGTGTGAAATATCGCTTCACAAATATACTATATTAATTTAAATCTACATATGTAAAAAAAAAGAGAACATCACAAATTCAGAGTTTTGTTATGTTTTTTTTCAAGTATGTCTGATATTTAATTGTAACTAGATGATACCCCGCGTGTTGCTGCGGAAATTGCTAGATAAAAATATAAGTTTATAGCAATTAGCATGCTAAAAATATTTATGACTAACGACTTAAAAATTTTGAACATACAACTCCAATGCAGTAAATTTTTAACTCACGAATTGAATAAACCATACTGAAAATATATGTAATTATATTTGTAGTAAAATGAAAAAATAAAATTGATTAAAAATAATAAATACCAAAAAGGCAATGGAGCTTAAAGCTTCACTGAGCCATAGGCCCATAGCTATGCAGGATCTCTTGGATTTGATGCATCAACAGCTAGTGCCATGTGTGTTCCTACAAAGAAGTTTTTTCCAGGAGAAATTGTGTTCCTACAGAGAAGCTTTTTCGAGGAGAAATTCGGCCTCAATTGCGCAATCCAAAGGATGTATGTACAGAAGTAATAACTGTTAGCAGTAAAAGCAAAGATAAATTATGCCGAATCTTTATTTGATATAACATATCTCTTTTCGTGTCTGGCATATGTAGCTGTATATATGGACAGAGACGCCAGTGGCGGACCCAGGATTTTGCTAAGCCCGGGGCCAAATCTTATTGCCACCGCACACAATGATACAATAATAGATGCTACATTGCTAGTTTGCTACTAATACTAATGCACGATCAAAATGTATGGTACAAATTTAGTTGCGGTGCGAAAAAGAAGTACAAATACATTTTCAAATACCTTGCTACGTGTTATCTTCCTCGGAGTCTATATCATCCTCATTGAATTCTTCAATTGTAGCTCCAGATCTTGATCCTATTGGAAAAAGAATCACATATTACATCCATGGATTGAGAAAATGAGAATCAAAGTTAACAGTACACAAATTTCAGAACAAGAATAAGACATACCACTAGGGAGAGGTAGCTTCATCTTTCTGGTTCTCAATTCTTGAAAATGAGTTAATATCTTATCATTATCAATGCTTGCAAATATGTCTCTCTCAATATAGCAGACCACGCGATGATTGAGCCATTCATCAGCCATTTTATTCCGCAACTCAGTTTTGATGATATTCATAGCTGAAAAAGCCCTTTCAACTGTTGCTGTTGCCACCGGCAAAATCAAAGCCAATTCAATGAGCCGATAAACCAAAGGAAAAACTGTATGTCTATCACTCTGAACCATCTTCATTGCAAGATTACCAAGGTCACTGCAACTTAGGAAATGTGGGTCTGCTCTCACATCAGCTATAAATGTCTCAAGTTGGTCCTTTAGGACTATGCAATCATATGGAGAGAAGTCGGCAGCATACATTCTAGCAAGCTCAATTAACTTATCTTCATCAAAATTGGCAAAAGAATTCCTAGGATCAAGACAAGCAATGCATCTCAATAACTGGGTAGATCTCTCAGCAAACCGATTGTTTAACTCCACAATAAGCTGGTCATGTACCACATTAAAGATTTCATTATTGAAATGATGTTGGTAAGTTATCAATTGACCTCCACGACCCCTTGAACGACCCCTAGTAGTAGTTGTATCTGACATATCTGGCACAATGATGTTATACTTGAGACAAAATGTCTTTGTCTCTTCAAAGAGTTCTTGCCAACCATGCTGCCTTATGTGGTTAATTTTTTGCAATGTGGTCCCAATCAATCCTATAGCACGAATAATATTTTGGTCTTTCTTTTGCAAGCATTGTGACAGATCATTAGTTTTACCCAATAGTCTAATCATTAGGTGCATGATAAGCACAAATTCAAAGCTCTCCATCTGTTTTAGCAAACCTGTAGCAGTTATTTTTGTAGTGGGGTTATCCTCACATATATTTTCTAATACCTCTAGGACTGCTTTCCACATGTGCTGCAAACGACACAAGGTTTTGTGATGTGAACCCCACCGAGTATCCCCAGGTCTTGCAAGGTTAGTTGCTTGGTTTTTCCCTCTTCCTGAAAATATCTCCCCAGTCTCTAAACTACTCACAAGATTATCATGGTGTTCTTGGGCCAGCTGATCATGTCTCTTACAAGAACCATTGACAGTGTTAACAATCATGGGGGTATAGTTAAAGAAATCTGAGACAGGAGAACAACATTTTGCAACAGACACAACCACTAGCTGCAACTGATGGGCAAAACAATGAATATAAAAGGCATAGGGGTTTTCATCCAATACCCGTCTTTGCAGCCCATGAAATTCACCTCTCATGTTTGATGCGCCATCATATCCTTGCCCTCTCACTTTATGCATAGATAAACCATGACTAACAATCATGGCATCCAAAGCTATTTTCAGTGCAACTGATGTTGTATCAGGAACATGTTCAACCCCAAGAAATCTCTCAATCACCTGCCCTTTGCTGTTGATGTACCTATGTGACATAACATAGAATAATACCATTGTTAATATGGTCAGTTTCAAAATATAAGAACAAGGAAAATGCAAAAGACAGCAACTAACCTCAAAATAACAGCCATTTGCTCTTTAATAGATGCATCTCGAGACTCATCAACAAGAATGGCGAAATTTCTCTCACCAACATCCTTTAGAATGGCTTTAGTTGTCTTATTTGCACAAGCCTTGCACAAATGCTTTTGTATTTTTGGTGAAGTCAATAGATGATTCCCAGGAGAATTTCCAAGTAATTTTTGGGCATCTTTATCCTTCTCCTTGTACCATTCTATCATCTCTAGAAAGTTCCCCTTATTGCTAGATCCATGAGATTCATCATGACCACGAAAAGCAAGTGCTTGCAATAAAAGAAATCTCACAACACCCAATATCATAGTTATACGACCATAATATTGTTGCTCTAACTTCTTAGATCCACTATCCATCTTATATGATACACTTTGCCTTTGATTTTTGAAATCCTCACAATGTTTTCTAGCTCTATTATGAAAACTATCTACTTTACCAACATGTTCATTAAAAGATCCAGTTGCATGTTTCCAATTAGTAAAGCCCTTACTTGTGAAAGCATCAACACCAAAATTATCAGGTCTTGGTTGCTTGAAAAGATAACAATAAAAACAGAATGCTGCATCTTTGGCAATACTATACTCCAACCAATTATGCATTTTGAACCACGAGTCATGAAAGCTTCTTTGTCGATTTCCCATTAACTTCTGTGGATATTTATGACCAATTGGTTGGCATGGACCTCTTGACAAGTATTCCCTTCTAACAGCATCTCTAATGTCTATATGAAATTGCTCAATTGGTTTTCTAAGCCCAGGATCAGCAACTATGTCAGCCGGATTAAGCTCAACTGTCTCTGAATTGTGAGGTTCTTGTTCTGGTTGTGGAATATTACTCCCCACTGTCTCAACAATACTAGGGGCTGCCTCACAAGTACTAGGGGCATGTTGAACTTGAATGTTACTAGCTCTAGCTCCAGTTTCTCCTATGGCTGCCTCAACAACAGCTGCTGCTTGCTGAGTATTACTACCTCCGGTTCCCGCTGTTTGTGGAGGATTTGGGTCTAAATTGGATTGGGGTGTTGCTGGGGCATAAAAAGATTTCAATGTAGTCCTAGGCCTCTTCATCTTCTGATCTCTATTGCAAGTTAAATAAATTGATTGGAATCAATAGATCTATAGACACTGCAGTATTTTAGGCACTTAGCCACTTAGGCATTTGAGAAAAGAAGTAAAGAACAAATTGACAGAAGAAAATAGAGATGGAAAACTTACCCCCGTACTTGCTGCTCCGCTCATGAGCACAAAGCCGCGCCTTGGCCCTTGGCCCTTGGGGGTTGTCGGCTCGTTGCCGACCGCCGGTCCCAGTGATGGCGCACTGGTGCTGTCCGCCTGTCCGCCAGGGAGCCGGATGAGGAGAGGAGTTGAGGCTGAGGAGTGAGGAGGCAGCAAGGCAGAGGCAGGTAGGGAGCGACCGAGCGAGCCGAGGAGACGGCGTGCCAGGCGGGCGGCGGCGCCGGCGTGCTGTCGTGCTGGGTAGGACCGTAGGAGCGAGCCTCGAGCAAGAAGGCGTCGCGCCACGCCGCCGCTCTCCCGTCTCTGTCTCTCGCTTCTAAGGAACTGAGGAGGGGAGTTAGGGTTAGGTTGATTTAGTGGGCCTTGGGCCAAAATTTCAGAGGTATATCTAGGTGGGGGGTCCATTACTACACGGCCCACGACCTGGTTCGCGGCCCAGGTTGCCCCAGGCCTGGGTCCGCCCCTGCAATTAGTGATGGTGGCATATACCGTGGCCACCTTAACTTAGTCATATGTTCCCTTGATGCCCTTTAGAATAGGACAAGAGAAGATGGAGTATATCAAGATAGTTTTTTTTTATGTTTTTAAGTACATTTGTGGTACAGTGTACACACAGTTTGTTTTTGGTGTTCATCATTACTACTCAAATTTTATCATTTAGATAAAATACTCTCTTTTGAAAATGAGTGAGGTTAATCATTTCATGATACTTAAAAAAATTATAGCTAAAGATACATAGCACCTTGATAATATCGAGAACACCATATTATTGTTTATATTTTGACAAATATATATAATTTAGCGTTTAGTTTGTTTTCCACTCCTATTGTTCATAGTGACATGAGGCAATTTTACTAATTTGAAGAATGCATTTATTTTTCCCAAATTTATATATACTAACTAATCCATTGGAGTACACTTATAGTCACGTCAATCAAGTTTATGGCATATATCTATCAATTATGCCTGACATAGTGAAATTCCTTAAGTATAAGAAAATATGACATGAGTAGTTTATTAGCATGTTACTTCATTGTTCAAAATCATGGCAAAGACAAAAATATGTGACCATAAATCTATTGATGGATTGTAGCAAAATCATTGGCTGGAAATATTGTTGATATTTTTTTTCATATCTATGTATCATGTATGCTGCCTACTTCTTAAATACCAATCAAATAGTTCTGAAAATATCCAAAAAATGCTTTGAGAATCTTAATCTCAAACAAATCCTATATACCTATACAAATCATCCCCACTACTACAATTCTCTGCTTCCTGGTGCTTCCACGTCACCCCTTTTTGTCCCCACCGTTAGATTCGCATCGAGCCCTTCCTCCGCATCGCTCCTCTCCTCTCCCCTCCCGCATCTCGCTGCGGCGCCGGCCCCACGCGCATCCCGCATCGCTCCCCTCCCCTCCCCGCATCGCTCCCCTCCTCTCCTCTCCCGCATCTCGGCTTCGCCGGCCCCACGCGCGCATCGCTCCTCTCCCGCATCTCGCGCCGCCGCCCCTCCACCGCATCCACGCCGCGTCCCGCTTCGCCTCCTCCATCGCGCGCTGCTTCCTCTCCCCATCGCGCGTGTGCCAGACGCGGCCCTCCGCCGACACCCTCGCTTCCTCTCCTGGTCTCCCCCATCACGCGCGCCAGCGTGGGCCCGCTAGCCGGCCACGATCGCGTCTCCTCTCATTCCTAGCGCGAGCCAGCCGCGGGCCCAGCATCGTCGCCGCGTCGCGCTTCCCCCATCCCTCCCCCTGACCCACCCCCCCTCCCCACCCACCCACCCTCCCCCTGACCGTCAGGGCTGTTTCCCTTCCTCGCTTCCACCCAATCTTTCGCTAATTCGTTTCACCTTCCCCATTCCATCTCCCTCGCGTGAAACTGATGGCGCATGCCCTGCCTCCTCCACTTCTACAAATGGAAGGAGCATTCAACTCGACGCTCCTGCACTTTATCTTCTTTTAACCCCCCTCACTCGATGCCACTCTTCTCTGACCTCTATCATCAGATTTATTGCCAAGACATGATAATGGAGTACTTCAAGGACCTTGAGTCCTTACCTCTCTCTCTCCAATGTTCGTCTGCGGCATCACCATGCACCATGGATCCCAATCTTGCCTTTTTCTTCTTGCTCATCGGTGGCCAATGCAAGATCAATGATATTATTTTGTAAAGTACTGCACCATGTAGTCACCAGGCCTGGCCTATGGCATATCTGATCTTAGATGTGGACCAAATGTTTCAGTTATCCGGTAAGAAAGTGGTAAGAAGAACAATATTTTTGGTTGATGATATGATGCGATTTGCTGGTACGTTCTTATGGGTGGTATTTGCTGCTTTTAGCACAATTTTATACTTCTGCATACACAATTGTTTTTCTCCTAATATCTGAAGGTATTTATTTAATTTAAGTGGGCAAATGTCTTTATAGTATGCAGATTTCTGACCAGATTGTACCCAAGGTATGATAGAGATCTAACATTCTTATATTCATGTCCTTGAGACAAATTGTTGCAACGAGTGAATCATTTTCTGCTCTATGGAAATTTGCTCAAATCCTTCTTAATTGTCTCTCTGCTGTGCATATATAGCTCATGTTACTGCCTTGCTTCCAAGATATTGGGTTCAAATGTAAGATAACACTAATAGGTATCTGTTGTTCCAACCATAATCTCGATCTGTTTAACTAATGCAGACTCTGTTTGCTTTTATAATGCTCATTTTATACATCATATGTTTACGGACCATTAATTAGGTTCACATAAGTATGTGTCTCACTAGACGCTACCTTCCATTGAAATATTATTTGTTCATATCTTATCTGACATTTCCATCTTATACCATTTTCCTTTAGTTTGTCACATTTTAAACTTGCTGCTGTAAGTTTGCTAACTAACCATGTGAAACAGGTCAACATTCCTTAGTCTCAATACTTCAATAGTGCAGGTTGCAATTCACTACCTGAAATGCTCATTTCAGCTCAAAGTTTTCTAGGCTATCGTCTGCTACATAAAATCCAACTGATATGTGAGAGTCCTGCTCCTTTAGGTGTGTCACGTTCTGAATTCAGATCAGTAAAGTTTTAGCGTCTCTCAGGGGTGGACCCAGGCCTGGGGCAACCTGGGCCGCGGACCAGGTCGTGGGCCGTGTAGTAATGGACCCCCCACCTAGATATACCTCTGAAATTTTGGCCCAAGGCCCACTAAATCAACCTAACCCTAACTCCCCTCCTCAGTTCCTTAGAAGCGAGAGACAGAGATGGGAGAGCGGCGGCGTGGCGCGACGCCTTCTTGCTCGAGGCTCGCTCCTACGGTCCTACCCAGCACGACAGCACGCCGGCGCCGCCGCCCGCCTGGCACGCCGTCTCCTCGGCTCGCTCGGTCGCTCCCTACCTGCCTCTGCCTTGCTGCCTCCTTACTCCTCAGCCTCAACTCCTCTCCTCATCCGGCTCCCTGGCGGACAGGCGGACAGCACCAGTGCGCCATCACTGGGACCGGCGGTCGGCAACGAGCCGACAACCCCCAAGGGCCAAGGGCCAAGGCGCGGCTTTGTGCTCATGAGCAGAGCAGCAAGTACGGGGGTAAGTTTTCCATCTCTATTTTCTTCTGTTAATTTGTTCTTTACTTCTTTTCTCAAATGCCTAAGTGGCTAAGTGCCTAAAATACTGCAGTGTCTATAGATCTATTGATTCCAATCAATTTATTTAACTTGCAATAGAGATCAGAAGATGAAGAGGCCTAGGACTACATTGAAATCTTTTTATGCCCCAGCAACACCCCAATCCAATTCAGACCCAAATCCCTCCACAAACAGCGGGAACCGGAGGTAGTAATACTCAGCAAGCAGCAGCTGTTGTTGAGGCAGCCATAGGAGAAACTGGAGCTAGAGCTAGTAACATTCAAGTTCAACATGCCCCTAGTACTTGTGAGGCAGCCCCTAGTATTGTTGAGACAGTGGGGAGTAATATTCCACAACCAGAACAAGAACCTCACAATTCAGAGACAGTTGAGCTTAATCCGGCTGACATAGTTGCTGATCCTGGGCTTAGAAAACCAATTGAGCAATTTCATATAGACATTAGAGATGCTGTTAGAAGGGAATACTTGTCAAGAGGTCCATGCCAACCAATTGGTCATAAATATCCACAGAAGTTAATGGGAAATCGACAAAGAAGCTTTCATGACTCGTGGTTCAAAATGCATAATTGGTTGGAGTATAGTATTGCCAAAGATGCAGCATTCTGTTTTTATTGTTATCTTTTCAAGCAACCAAGACCTGATAATTTTGGTGTTGATGCTTTCACAAGTAAGGGCTTTACTAATTGGAAACATGCAACTGGATCTTTTAATGAACATGTTGGTAAAGTAGATAGTTTTCATAATAGAGCTAGAAAACATTGTGAGGATTTCAAAAATCAAAGGCAAAGTGTATCATATAAGATGGATAGTGGATCTAAGAAGTTAGAGCAACAATATTATGGTCGTATAACTATGATATTGGGTGTTGTGAGATTTCTTTTATTGCAAGCACTTGCTTTTCGTGGTCATGATGAATCTCATGGATCTAGCAATAAGGGGAACTTTCTAGAGATGATAGAATGGTACAAGGAGAAGGATAAAGATGCCCAAAAATTACTTGGAAATTCTCCTGGGAATCATCTATTGACTTCACCAAAAATACAAAAGCATTTGTGCAAGGCTTGTGCAAATAAGACAACTAAAGCCATTCTAAAGGATATTGGTGAGAGAAATTTCGCCATTCTTGTTGATGAGTCTCGAGATGCATCTATTAAAGAGCAAATGGCTGTTATTTTGAGGTTAGTTGCTGTCTTTTGCATTTTCCTTGTTCTTATATTTTGAAACTGACCATATTAACAATGGTATTATTCTATGTTATGTCACATAGGTACATCAACAGCAAAGGGCAGGTGATTGAGAGATTTCTTGGGGTTGAACATGTTCCTGATACAACATCAGTTGCACTGAAAATAGCTTTGGATGCCATGATTGTTAGTCATGGTTTATCTATGCATAAAGTGAGAGGGCAAGGATATGATGGCGCATCAAACATGAGAGGTGAATTTCATGGGCTGCAAAGACGGGTATTGGATGAAAACCCCTATGCCTTTTATATTCATTGTTTTGCCCATCAGTTGCAGCTAGTGGTTGTGTCTGTTGCAAAATGTTGTTCTCCTGTCTCAGATTTCTTTAACTATACCCCCATGATTGTTAACACTGTCAATGGTTCTTGTAAGAGACATGATCAGCTGGCCCAAGAACACCATGATAATCTTGTGAGTAGTTTAGAGACTGGGGAGATATTTTCAGGAAGAGGGAAAAACCAAGCAACTAACCTTGCAAGACCTGGGGATACTCGGTGGGGTTCACATCACAAAACCTTGTGTCGTTTGCAGCACATGTGGAAAGCAGTCCTAGAGGTATTAGAAAATATATGTGAGGATAACCCCACTACAAAAACAACTGCTACAGGTTTGCTAAAACAGATGGAGAGCTTTGAATTTGTGCTTATCATGCACCTAATGATTAGACTATTGGGTAAAACTAATGATCTGTCACAATGCTTGCAAAAGAAAGACCAAAATATTATTCGTGCTATAGGATTGATTGGGACCACATTGCAAAAAATTAACCACATAAGGCAGCATGGTTGGCAAGAACTCTTTGAAGAGACAAAGACATTTTGTCTCAAGTATAACATCATTGTGCCAGATATGTCAGATACAACTACTACTAGGGGTCGTTCAAGGGGTCGTGGAGGTCAATTGATAACTTACCAACATCATTTCAATAATGAAATCTTTAATGTGGTACATGACCAGCTTATTGTGGAGTTAAACAATCGGTTTGCTGAGAGATCTACCCAGTTATTGAGATGCATTGCTTGTCTTGATCCTAGGAATTCTTTTGCCAATTTTGATGAAGATAAGTTAATTGAGCTTGCTAGAATGTATGCTGCCGACTTCTCTCCATATGATTGCATAGTCCTAAAGGACCAACTTGAGACATTTATAGCTGATGTGAGAGCAGACCCACATTTCCTAAGTTGCAGTGACCTTGGTAATCTTGCAATGAAGATGGTTCAGAGTGATAGACATACAGTTTTTCCTTTGGTTTATCGGCTCATTGAATTGGCTTTGATTTTGCCGGTGGCAACAGCAACAGTTGAAAGGGCTTTTTCAGCTATGAATATCATCAAAACTGAGTTGCGGAATAAAATGGCTGATGAATGGCTCAATCATCGCGTGGTCTGCTATATTGAGAGAGACATATTTGCAAGCATTGATAATGATAAGATATTAACTCATTTTCAAGAATTGAGAACCAGAAAGATGAAGCTACCTCTCCCTAGTGGTATGTCTTATTCTTGTTCTGAAATTTGTGTACTGTTAACTTTGATTCTCATTTTCTCAATCCATGGATGTAATATGTGATTCTTTTTCCAATAGGATCAAGATCTGGAGCTACAATTGAAGAATTCAATGAGGATGATATAGACTCCGAGGAAGATAACACGTAGCAAGGTATTTGAAAATGTATTTGTACTTCTTTTTCGCACCGCAACTAAATTTGTACCATACATTTTGATCGTGCATTAGTATTAGTAGCAAACTAGCAATGTAGCATCTATTATTGTATCATTGTGTGCGGTGGCAATAAGATTTGGCCCCGGGCTTAGCAAAATCCTGGGTCCGCCACTGACTAATTGTACTCAACTTCGTACTTTTCCATGCAATACTTCATGAGCATGCGATCATGAATTAGAGATTAAAATTGTGCTCCAAGCTGATCTTGAGGAACACGGCTATATCAATGCATGACCCATATTTCAAGGCAACGGAGAAAGAAAGTCTTAGCAGCTACGATTGGTTTTATCCATTAGAGTAGCATTTATGTTTAATTTTAATTGCGCTATCCCATTAATGGATAGAAGTAACGGTATTTTTACCATATTTATATGTGAATTTAGAAATAAGTGAGACATGAAACCCAGGTAGTAGATATTATAGTGTATTAATGATGTATTATGCTTATTTTATTGGTGCATATGCAGTTTCATCTATATTAGCTTTTAAAACATAATTAGTAGTAGTGATCTATATGTTACTTGGTGAAAGTGTTTTTATTTAAATTTGAGAAATGTTCCAATCATTTAAGTAGAAATGGTAACGGTGACTTTTTTCATATTCTTTTTACAAAAACAATTAACAAGATTCCCGCGCATCTGCGCGGGCTTTCTTCCTAGTTAATATAATCCACCACCCCTTTTTGCGTACTAAATTTTGTTTTTCCTTGTTGATGAGTGCATAGTTAGTAGAGACATTTTCGTATGCTTCTCTTCTCCTGTCGAGTTCTTACATAAAATTCGTTTTATGCCCTCGAGTTTGCCATATCCACTGTATGTACCACCGAATTTTTATCTCTTCTACACCTATTCCATTAATTTACCATATATAACCTATAACTTAGACCATCATGTTTTTATCGCCGCAAGTGCTAGCTTCCTACAAACTCCTAATTATATATGAAATTGAAATTTTCACTTATAAAAAATTTTAAGGGACAAAATTGTTTGACTAATTTTGAAGACCAAAATATAAAATTTTCAAATAATTGCAACCAAATTTGCTCAAGTTTCATAGAGAGAGATTATACAAATCACCATTTTTTTCTATTTTCCTCCCTTATAAACCAAAATATATTTTTTATCAACTTGAAGCAAATTTAAAGAGATATCCATCGGAGAGGAAAAAAAAAGAAATTACCCTTTAAATTTGTTCCGAATATAATCAAAATTCAATTTTCTGTTTCTAAATTTGTTATCAATTATTCTTTTTAGCTGGCACTTATGTACAAGTAAAAAGATCTAATGGTCGACTTGGCGTATACAAGGAATTCTCAGTAAGCATAACTGCACATGTGCGTGTATGTATGCATATAAGTCACCATTTGTACATGTGCGTGTATGTATGCATACAAGTCACTATTTGTTTTGGCTTGTAAGCTGAACTACTTTACCATTTTCAATAAACACATTTTGCTGAACTGCTACTGATTTTTAAAAGGCTTTCTTTATAGAAGTTTTTTTTTTCAAAAAACACTAAATCTTTTTTTCAGATTTGTAATACTTAATTAATTAATCATGCATTAATAACCTGCCTTGTTTCACTAGCTGATTAGCTCAGCTCATAACCTCTACCGAACATTGGCTAATAGAATCTGCACATCTCACACCCAAAACCACATCCAACAGCACGGGGCTAAGATAAAACTCTAGTTTTCCTTTGTTCTTTTTTCACGTTCCTGGATTCTGTTGACCATCCTGGATTTTGATGAGATGTAGATTGACTACTTTTGTACTAAACAAGCTATGGAACAGTGCATATTATACAAGCTTAATTTTAAGAGAGATTATATTGTTCTGCAAATCTATTATTTGAAATGATTTTGAAACTGCTATATGTGTACGTGCTCTGTCAACTTTTCATATCGACATATTCTAAGTTGTATTGCAACAACTCACGTATTAACCTAAGTCGTATTTAGAGTCATTTGTTCGTTGTTACGCTTCTAGATCCTACTAGAATTCCCCGCAAAAAAAAAAAAAGATCCTACTAGAATTACTGGCTCCCAGTCTCCCAGAGCTGCATCAGTTTAACATGCTCCAAAAGTCCACCACCGTCAGGCATGGCAACACAACATTTCCATCAGGAAGCCCATCTATGGTGCCCACAGATATGTCAAGTTGCACGTACATGTATTTGACTATCAAGTTATCGATCTAAGCCATAAGCTATTTCTATAAATATTACCTAACACATAACTTTTCAAAACCTTTGCAAACAAGACTATGCATCACAGGAGGAACCACCTTACTTTCATGCATGACCATGGGCGATGGTTGTTTGGTTAAATTAGATAACCCCTATAGAGGATATGGGATGTACCCCATGACACTAACTTATTTCAATCATGTAACCCGTGTTTGCAAGATATACGACAATAAAGAGACGTTCGTGACAAGGTCTTCTAAAGCCAATACAGGGGTTACCCATGACACCTGAAAAGTCCTCCGACCAAGCCATTGGACGGGCATTGGCCAAGCCATGCTAACAGCATCCCAATAAGCCCAATCCCATCACCCAAAGATTCATGATTTTCGGCTCTCGAGGCTTTACTAAGAGCCAAAGGTGTCCCATAATACCTATGGTCGCAAAGGTGTCCCATAATACCTATGGTCGCAAATTAGCTATGCATAGTGCGCTATTTGTAGGTGCATATAAATAGGTTTTTCTTTGCACCACGTGTTGAGTTCTAAACGACTTTACAAGCTCACTTTTCCCAAAGAAAAATTACAAAGGTGTTTCATGTTTTGCTAATACTTATACCCGAAAGGTAGGATATCAAGGCTTTTTATTATGTTATACCAATCACATTTAGTCATTTGTACCTCTCTTTTAATCAATGCAGAATGAAGTGTCAATGCTTATGTTGGAAGCTGATCCCCAAAACGCAACATCCATTTATAATCTTCATAAGGATGCCAAGGACAAATTAAATAAATCATCAATGAAAGATGCTAAGTCACTAACTCAGACATATACAAGCAACACTTCTTTAGTTGCAATACTGATTGCTACAATTACATTTGCTGCTGCATTCACCTTACCTGGAGGGTATAGCAGCGATGCTGGAAACTTGGGATTTCCCATCATGGCAAGAAAATTCGTATTTCAGTCATTCTTGATTGCAGACACATTGGCAATGTGTTCCTCACTTGTTGTCGCCTTCATTTGCATCATAGCAAGGTGGGAGGATCTTCAGTTCTTGCTTCATTATAGGTCCTTCACTAAGAAGCTCATGTGGTTTGCATACATGGCAACTACTGTGGCATTTGCAACTGGTTTATACACCGTATTAGCCCCACGATTGCTATGGCTGGCTATTGGAATTTGTTTGCTATCAGTTTTATTGCCGGCAATAACTAAGGTTATTGGTGAATGGCCAGTCTTGAAGCTCAGATTTCGGTTGGGTAAAACTTATAACTCTGATCTCCTTGATATGGTCTGATTGTCAGACCATACCACTAGTGTGGCATCCTGTTATATTTGTGATGTGTTGTGGATGTAAGGTCCAATGGTCCGAAGACTTAATATTTGTAATTAGGGGCTTGTTGTTGATGACTTTACAACTCAATTATATATGCTACGTACATGTGTATTGAACTTATAATGCTTGCAGACTTCTTTTTTCAACATTGTCTCACTACTTGTGGTGGCTGGTAAACAGGCATGCCCGTGGGCACACCGAGGGAGGTAGGCATGGGTAGATATTGGCATTCCTAGCTAGTTTGACATGTTTGGTGCTGGATATTTTCTGTTCTCTTTAGTTCTCAAAGCAATATGCACATGTAACGTGTTGTGATGCTTAGATGTTGATATTATGTTCCTAATTTTGGGATTATGAGTGAAACATAAACTGCGTTCATCCAAACTAAACCTTGCTTGTACGTACATCAAGTCCATTTTAATGAACTATTGTTTACCTTCCTGTTAGAGAAAATTTCCTGTGTACTCTTGAAACTTCACCCAATCCCTTCTATGCCCCTGAGATTTGCTTATTCCCTTTCATACCTCTAAATTTCAAATTGGATCCCTTCTATACCCCTTCATTAGTTGACCGTTAAATTTCTATCATAAAGTCCATTTTGCCCTTTACTATCAAGAAAATATAAATTTATGAAGTATATTGATGAAGTGTATAAATTTATTGTATGCGACTATTATATGTATGAGTTTATTTTGTGAGATATTATCTAACAAATGTAATATTTTAGTTTTGCCTCGCGAAGAGAAAACAAAAATAATTTTTATCTATGACAACCCTTTGGTATAAAAAAAATATAAATTTATGAAGTATATTGATGGGGTGTGTAAATTTATTGTATGCGACTATTACATTTATGAGTTTATTTTGTGAGATATTTTTAACAAAAGTAATATTTTAGTTTTACCTCGTGAAGGGAAAACAAAAATAATTTTTATCTATGACAAAATTTATTTTAGATAAAACAAAAAAAATTACCATTAAAAACTGTATATATAGCATATTTTGTTATAGTAGTACAAAATTTTTTATAAGATAAATCTTGTTATGCGAGATAAAAATTATTTTTGTTAAGTAATATCTCACAAAATAAACTTATACAATAAATTTATAAACTCCATCAATATAATTCATAAATTTATATTTTTTTATACCAAATGTTAAAATGGACTTTATGATATGAATTTAACGGTCAACTGATGGAAGGGGTATAGAAAAGATCCAAACTGAAATTTAGGGGTATGGAAGGGAATGAGAAAATCTCAGGGGTATAGAAGGGATTGAGCGAACTTTCAGGGGTACACATGGAATTTTCTCTTCTTGTTATTGTTAACGTGTTTGGCTGATAGGAACATATATTTGGTTTTATATAGTTGAAAGGAGGTTTAGTGAAAGACATGATGGAAAATGCAATTACTTCAGCTATAGCAAGCCTCGTAAGAGTTTTAGCAAAGTTTCAAAAGGAAATTTTAGAAGAAAATCTGTTTCGTTAAAATTTCCTAGTCATTAGTTAAATTATCATTAATCAACCTTTTGGAACCACCAAGGCTTAGATACCACCCTATTTCGTCAGTTAATTCGTTAGACCCATTCGAGAAATACTAGCCATGTAGTCGTGCTTTGCACTACTATGATACCCATTTAAGAACTCCCTATATTGACCATTAAACGAAATTTTCTGGTAATTTTTCAATTCCAGTATCTGATATTCAAGCTAATAAATTATGGAGGCTCGTGACTTCATGGGGTAGCTGTAATACCCCGAATTTCGAATTAGTATATTTCGGAGAATATTAGAACAAACGCGCAAAATTTTAACTTTTAAACTGTTATTCGAATAGGCAATCAGGAACCGTGAATGCGTAGAGCTCGCCGAGTAGTGCAAAATAGACTATAAATTTATTGTAATCGGAGTCCGAACGAAATCCAGGTGATCAAATTAATATGGGTCGTTCGATATTGATTAGGCTCTCGGCTCTCTATTTAACCAACGAAAAAAAAAACAAGAAGAAAAGGACACCAGCAGCTAGCCCTAGCCCGTCGTCCTCCCCAACCCTGCCTCTGCACCGCCGCTGCTGGTGACGGCGTCGCCACAGCCGTCGTCGTCCGCCGCCGCCAATCGATTCCCTGCTCGGCTGCCTCTTGCTGAGCTACTGCTGCCAAATTCCTGTTGTTGCTGCTGCCGATCCGATCTTTTAATTGCCGCTGCTGCTAATGCATGGCTTGATGCCTTGATGTGCTGCGATCTGGTCTCTTCATATCGCTGCTGGTGCTGACTGCTTCTGCTGATGACGACTGCTGCTGACTGCTGCTGTTAGGGAGGAGAAGGGCGCAGGAGAGCAGGAGGAAGAAGGAATTTGGGGATTTCGGTGATTTTGCAACTAGCAGGTTTGTTCTCAGATTCTAGTATCCACACTGCAGCGGTACTTTTGGCTACTCTCTAGAAGTATTTGATTCAAATAGAAATTTATTCGATAGTCGTTTGTGCAATTTTCGAGGTTATTGATTATAGGCTGAAACCGTATTTTCAAATCTGATATTAAACCGTCGGGATTCAGGTTAGTTGTTCTAAATAAAGTTTGTAGCCATTGTCGATATCTTTCTAACGCCGCTGGTTTCCCTTGATTCCGATAAATGGTTTAGGAGAAACAACAGAAACAGTACTGCTGACCGGATCCGGAAATCAGGACAGCAATTCGTTTTCCTTAATCTGGGATTTGCAGAGGCATAATCGGAATTTTCGCCCAACATGAAAGTTGTAGACAATTTTGTATAGATGTCCGAAGTTATATTATTTGATAGATTTCGTTAGACGGTTTGTGAGTTACGCATAAAACAGTAAGGGAACAGCTATAGGTTATTTAATATAAATCGGTAAAATTTTTTATATATTCTAGGTTTCGATTTTAGTAAATGTCCCTTGTAACTATCATTAGATATAGTGGTTTATGCGTAGTTTTTCTCCACAGGTGTGGAGGGTTCCAACGTTGGAGGAGTTGAGTTGGATTATCGAAGAAGTTAAGGCAAGTACAAGATGGACTTGTGTGATGGATAAACCGTGTTGCTTTGTTGGTTTCATTTACCCAATTATTATTCGAAGCTTCGTATTATCAATTATGTGGTTTTGGTATTATGCTACATATTCATATTTCACTTCATGTTCAAGTTCACGACGTTATTCATGTTTCATTCTTCCGGAAATTTTTGTTTACATTATTCAAGTACCATGCGTAGTCATGGGAGTGCAATTTGGATCTTTATTCATGATCCTTGAGAAGCGATGATCACGCTTGCTCGGCTTACCGGTAATGCTAAGAGGATATTCACACCTGCCCGGAGAGAACTACTACTTTTTGCCTCTTTCGTTTTAAATTAAAGGAAGTCAAATGTTTCATATTGGTTTTCTTATTGCATTAAACCTGTGTATGTTTTACTAGTTCAATATTGTACTCGCTGAGTATTCTTTACTCACTCTTGTGTTTAATTTGGTTTTTAGGTACCTAATGATATTGATCGGCATGGGACAGGAGTAGCACTCTTGAACTACACATTATTATTGCACACTATTGAAATTTAGTTTTAGACTATGTTTCTGTTTAGCATAAGTTTTGCGTAGAACTTGTAACGGTCATTTAAAGTTCTAGTCTTTATTTTCACGTGGAATTTATGGAGCTAGGATGGTTAGCAATGGTTGGTTAATTCTTTATTGATCTATCTTATAACTACGTGTCGTGGATGTCCGTATTTTTAGGAGAGACTCTGCCGAAATTTCTAATAATTTCGGGAGTTAGTGGTTTTGAATGTTTTTTTAGTGTGGCACTCTAGGTACGTGGCTACCTGGGGCGTTACAGTAGCAATAGGTCATTTCAACCTGCAAATAAAATTTTAAAATGGTCGTACATCACAAATTTGAGTAGATTGTTTTGCAGTATTCTCTGTTCTTAAATTTGCTTAAAATCAAGTTGTCATGGTTAAATAATAGCAATTTGGAGTAGGATTTATAACTTCCCACATCATTTATATATGAGTAAATTTCAAAAAAACCCATGTTTTGAGGCCAATGTAACACATAACCACAGGTTCTATTTATTTTCTCACATAACCCAGTGCAATCAATCCAATTAACACAATACCACAGGTTTAAGTGTGGGAAAGTGCAACAATGGCAAGTGACATGGCAGACCTGCTCCATATCAGCTAGCCCCACCCGCCAGATCAATGCGTGGGCTATTTAGGGCGGGATCACGCGGGAGAACGGAAGCACCCATCCTCTGTTCCCACGCACGCGACGATGCACCCCTCGTCTTCCTCATGCTCACTGCGGCAGTGTTCCACCAAATCGTCCTCTTACAAGTTCAGAGGGGCAGGTCGTCGTGCACAGGCAAAGGCAAGCATCTCCAACTCTGCTTTTCTGCAATTTTAATCAATTTATGTTTGTAGGGTTTCAGTAACTTGGGAATTTGCGATTTTTGTCAATGCAAAATAAAATTGCATGATATTTCAATTATGTTGAGCCAGTGAGAAGGATGGCCTGGGAAGGTTCAGATGCTGGGAGACAATCCATTGGGTGCCCCATATGAGTTGGATTGCTGACTCAATTTCTTTCTCACTAGTTTTTCTTATTTATGTTTCAGTTGGCATTTTTTTTCTTGTTGCAGGATGACGATGAATGTGATTTTGTGGGCAGTGGCTGCAAGAGATCTCAACACAATTGAGATTGAACGACACGCTGTTGACTGTGCAAGAAATCGAAATGAAGCTTAAGTGAATCAATGGTATGAACTGCACAAGGAGAGGATGATAGCTGACGGAGAGAGGAACAAGGACATCACCATGTTGCAGGCTCTGGAGAGTGGAGACGAAAAGGAGCGATCAATTTGAAAGGATGGCGCTATCACTACAGATAAAACAACAAATTTTGTTGGTGTCCAATGTTATGATACTTGTACTGTTGATCGTTCTTGCTTAAGTGACTGCTTGGGAAAAATAGGATGGTCGCTTTGTGAGAATGCACCTGTATGCCAGAGAATGGTATATAAAACCTGAGTTCTTCACATGTTCTTCACATTTTATTAGCCCTAATTTCTTGACAAGACAAACATGATCAAAAAGCTAGATTTAATTCCTCATCAACTATGAAGCAGTGTGTCCTTGCGAATCACCAACCAGCATACTTTGGAGTCGATTCAGATGATCATCTTAAGAAAATGGATGGATGTTAACTGCTAGGAATATTGTTGATTCTATCCATCTCCCTAATCTTGGTAGCCAACGAGTTCTCTTCCTCTACTCTTCCTCCAGCTAGGTCAATAGCACGATCATCACCGGAGGCCATCATGCGAGAGATGGTTGGGGAATGCCGTCGCCGGCCGTGTGTGCGTGGCAACAGGGAACGTGCAGTTCTGTTCTTCCGCATGATCCCGCCCTAAATAGCCCACGCATTGATCTGGCAGGTGGGGCCAGCTGATGTGGAGTAGGTCTGCCATGTCACTTGCCATTGTAACACTTTCCCACACTTAAACCTATGGTACTGTGTTAATTGGATTGAATGCACTGGGTTATATGAGAAAATAAATAGAACATGTAGTTATGTGTTACATTGGCCTCAAAACATGGGGTTTTCTGAAATTCACTCTTTATATATATTTGTTGAAACTACTGTCAGTTTGGAACCCACACCGAAGATTTTTCTTTAAAGGTAACTAGGAAGCAAGCCCGCGCATATGCGCGAGCATTTTATTTAATGTTGCTTGAAAAATATGAGTCATTTTTTCTAAAACATTTGTATTCCGTTATCAACCTTTTTCCCAATAAATCATTTGTGACTATTTTGAATGTTGGTTATGATTTTCTTCTAATTACCCTCGCAACATATAAATTCTAAACTAAAATTACTTAAAACCGTGAAATCTTGAATTATAGGAAAATATTGTGCCACAACAATAGAGTTAACTCCTATGAACTAATATTTTTACAATATGTGTTTTTATTGGAATACTTAGCAAATCTTCGTTTTGGACATCTATACTTTAAGAAATCCACATAGTTCTTTTAGAAGAGTTGTTGAAATTTAACCAAAAATATTTGAAATACAATATTTTGTAAGATTTTCTTTACAAAAATCACATATTCCAATTACATTGTTCCTGCAGAAGTGTTTTTTTCTATTTCTGCAATTTATATCGGCCTTTGGATTCAACAAAATTTGTTTAAGTTTAGCCCAATTTTTATTGAAATTCCAGTTTTCCTTTCCATCTCGTATGGAATATTGGAGATTTATGTTATATCAATCATCCTTGAAATGCTTTTGATCTCTAAAATTTGGGAAGAAAACAAAATTGTGTTGAGTGTACAACTCAGTAGAGGCTAAAGACGTCCTAACCCTACCACCAAAATTGAGCCAAAAATATTATATGAACTGTCTTTTACTTTCTCTGTTCTCTGTTTTGGACAACAATAGTCTCCAATATACATGTTCCATTATTAATTACATCATTTATTTTTTAGCTATATATTTCAAAAACAATAAAAATATAACTGTATAAAAGCATTTTTCATAAAAAAATTATCAATATTATTTTTCCATATAAGCATAATATATTTTTATTAATGAAGATTTTGATATTTTACTGCACGCTTTCTAGGATAACACATATATGAGAACGGAGGTAGTAACATTCTGTTAATATCATTTTTTCCATATCAAACCCTATTTTTTATTTGCTAATGATTTAATATTCCGAGGTTTAGCTGCATCTGTTTGAGAACTGAGGTAGTAATAAATTAAAACCAAACCGGAATCTCCTATCACATATTCATATTCTGAAGTATCGTATGGTATATACAAAAATTTAAGTGATCACTAATGGCACCACATAGCTGTTTCACTACCATAATCCCTTCTTGAAACACACGTGCTTCCTACGACCCATCATGATGCCAAATGTCCATAATTGTATTTTAAATTTGTTGTCTATGAAAAATAGGCTCCTGATAAGGAACACGTTATGATGTAAAAAAAATGAGATCATTCTAAGATTTTTCCCCTCTAATTATTAGAGACTTCACGTATTGTATTAGATGCTATGATCATTTTATGATTGCTTATTTATAAAAGCATGATGATCCATGCGTATAGGTTATAGTTTCCCCCACACATTTAGAGATAAAATAATTATGTTCGTAAAAAACCTATTAGATGTCTAACCGTAAGTGACAAAAATAATTAAGGTTTGGCATTTGATTTCAATGAGATTTTTAAGATTTCCTTTAACTCGGTTGAGGCCTCAAGATGATAGGTGGTTCCAACATGTAATAAATTTTTAGCATTGAAAATAGTCAATATGAATGAATCATAAATTATTAATTTGCTTAAAATATACAATGGTTTAAACCGATCATATATTGGGTATATAATTTATAATCATTTAAACTTTGCTTATTTGTTTATAAAACCCACGAAGAACAATTTGTGTGTGAGACATCAATATGGAACATGCAGAAATTCTTTTACCATAAATAAAAGTGCAGTAAATATTTTTTAACTGCAATAGAAAAAAAAAAGCAGGGAAGAAAAGGCATGCATGCGTACATGCATGCGGGAGCCCATGGAAAGGATTTCGGTTTTTTTTTTGTTAGATCAAAACTTTGTTACCAAATAGGGGTATCTTTTAATTACCGTAGGAAAAAAAAGCTGGAGAATAAAAGCGGCGTCCGTATGTCGCAATGTCGCATGTGTATGTGTGGGGTCTCGGAGGGGATTTCAGAATTTCTTTTGTTTTGGGAATTTGTTTAGATCTAATGGTAGAGATCGATCTGTTTTATCCACAGATACATGCGCTGCAGATGTGGGTCCTCGCCTTCTTTTGTTGCGCCACGTGGCAGCTTAGGAGCAATTATAGAAATTCCACGTGGCGGTTTGAGAGCGTTTGTAGGAAGTTTAATAGACTTTTAGTATATAATTAAAATTAATTAATAGATAGATAGATAGATAGATAGATGTGTAGTTAATGACAAGAACCTAGATTCATGGTTGTTGACTTGTTTCCTCCATCAAGATTTATGTATACACCAGCAGTTCAGCGATCACTTTTATACATCAATTCACTGCAAAGATAATATTTGGGAGATTGTTGGAGAAAATGAACATATATACAACAGCTGAAATTAAGCCAAAGGAACTGAATCACATGTGACAGATATTGTAACTAAGTGATACGTTTGATCACATTTTGAAAAGGCTAACAACATCATAAAACAACAGACCTCATTTTCCACTTGCTCATTCATTCCCTCATTGCAATTCTTCAAGCTATGAGAATTCTGGAAAAAAAATTGAATTTTCACTTATACTTAGCTTATCAACCAAAATTTAAATTTTCAACCTTAAAGTTGGAGCTGATTTTAGGGTTTTATTATCGAAGTTTAGTTTTTATCCTTTATTTTTAGATCGCTAGTAACACATATATAAAAATTTTATTCGCAAATTATTTTTCGTTTGCAAATATACCATTTGGCTTATTCCACAAATAATCGAAACGATGGGACCAATAATGTTGCTCTCTCAAACCTTGTCCTCTCATGTAGCATTTTTTCTTGTCTTCCTGCAAGCTCCCTTGTCTTCTATAGCTTTTGCCCGGATAATCGGCTCTTACTCTTGCTGCTGCAGTTGCTTGCATGTGTAATAACTAATAAGGGAACAAAAGTAGAGGACAGATTAGTTTAACCAAGAAGAAAAGCGTAGTGTCAGGTGAGAACTGAACAGACAATGTGATTAGAATTAGCAAGTGCTCCCAGTCTGATATTTGGATTGATCTCAAAAGTTCCTAAACAAAAGAACCAGTTTAATCTGAACTATTCAAAGAACTGTACTTAGCGATATTTCTTATTTTATTAGCTCAAAATGTCAGAATCATCGAGAAAACATAATAGAGATGCTGGACAATGATATTTAGAACAGATTTTCAGTAACCACCGAATGTAACTATAGTGCCACTAACAACTCAATAATAGGAGTGTTATTATCTACACATCACAAACAGAAACACATAAAACAAGATGATCTATTTGAACTCACTTTCTTTTTTTCTGAAATCAAAGTTTAGTAATATAAACTTCATGCATATGAATTTTCGAACCAAATAAAGATGTATCTTGTATTTCTAACAGGAATTTTGGAACAAAAAAAAGTGTTTTAAAATCAGACCACCTAGGGACTTGTGGTAGAAATTAACTTTAAGGTATAGCCAATTAGTACCAATAACTAAAATTCAGCATTATAATTTAATTAAAATATAGGATCACAGTCGCATATAGAGACGCAAGAGGCATTTTAAACATATTCATCTCATGCATGATACGAAGAAAATATAAGTTTTTGGGTCCTAATTACATCATGACAAAATTGCAGTTTTTTTAGGTTTTTTTTTATCGTACACACGTACGTTCTTTGTTTGTTTTTTTAATTTACAGTACCTAAATATTCATATACGTATGTAAGTACTTTCATACGTACACATATGTAAGTATTTCCATAGTACGTAATTATTTTGATGTATATAGTATTTCCGGTAAATTGCTCGGATATAGAAAGCATAAACTTTTTAAATAGATCTAATCCGACGGTGTAAAATAATGGGTCCACCAATTTAAATGAAAATAGATGGTGGGATTGTAGAATGCCACATGGCGGTCTAGGAACGCTTGTAGAAGCGCCACGTGGCGGCTTCGGAACGTTTATAGGATGCTTAATGGACTTTTAGTATATAATAGATAGATAGATATTACCTAATACCTAACACATAACTTTTCGAAACCTTTGCAAACAAGACTATGCGTCACCGGAGGAACCACCTTACTTTGATGCATGACCATGGACAATGCTTTTTTTTTTGGACAAATTAGATAACCCCTATAGAAGATGTGGGATTTACCCCATGAGCCCATGACACAAACTTATTTCAATCATCTAGCCTGTGTTTGCAAGATATATGACAATAAAGAGATGTTCGTGACAAGGTCTTCCAAAGCCAATACAGGGTTACCCATGACACCTGAAAAGTCCTCGAACCAAGCCATTGGATGGGCATTTGCCAAGCCATGCAATTATCAGCATCTCAATAAGCCCAATCCCATCACCCAAAGATCCATGATTTCCTGCTCTCGAGGCTTCACTGAGAGCCAAGGGTGTCCCATAATACCTATGGTCACAAATTAGCTATGCATGGCACTCTATTTGTAGGTGCATACAAATAGGTTTTTCTTTGCACCACGTGTTGAGTTCTAAATGACTTTACAAGCCCACTTTTCCCATAGAAAAATTACAAAGGTGTTTCATGTTTTGCTGATACTTATACTCGAAAGGCACAGATATCAAGGCTTTCCTATTATGTTACACCAATCACATTTAGTCATTTGTTCCTCTCTTTTAATATATGCAGAATGAAGTGTTGATGCTTTTATTCAAAGTTGATCCCCAAAGTGCAATGTCCGTTTATATTCTTCATAAGATGGCCAAGGACAAATTAAATAAATTATCAATGAAAGATGCTAAGTCACTGACTCAGACATATACGAGCAACACTTCTTTAGTTGCAATAATCATTGCTACAATTACATTTGTTGCTGCTTTCACCTTACCTGGAGGGTATAGCAGCGATGCTGGAAACTTGGGATTTCCCATTGGCAAGAAAATTTGCATTTGTCATTCTTGATCGCAAACACATTGGCAATGTTTTCCTCACTTGCTATCGCCTTCATTTGCATCATAGCAAGGTGGGAGGATCTTCATTTCTTGCTTCATTATAGGTCCTTCACTAAGAAGCTCATGTGGTTTGCATACATGGCAACTAATGTGGCATTTGCAACTGGTTTATACACCGTATTAGCCCCACGATTACTATGGCTAGCTATTGGAATTTGTTTGCTATCAGTTTTATTGCCGGCAATAACTAAGTTGCTTGGTGAATGGCCAGTCTTGGAGCTCAGATTTTGGTTGGGTAAAACTTTTAACTCTGATCTCCTCAATATGGTCTGATTGTCAGACCATACTACTAGTACGTGTGGCATGTATCCTGTTATTTTTGTGATTGTGCTGTGGACATAAGGTCCAATGGTCCGAAGACTTAATATTTGTAATAAGGGGCTTGTTGTTGATGACTTTACAACTCAATTATATGTGCTACGTACCATGTGTATTGAACTTATAATACTTGCAGACTTCTTTTTTCAACATTGTATCATCACTACTTGTGGTGGCTGGTAAACAGGCACTAGATTACGGGGCGCGGCATTGGCGTGCCTCATGAGTGTGGTTACATCAATACTAAAATTTTCCATTATTGATATAAAAAATGCTGCGAGTTATTACATTTGTATGGAGTATGTTGTAACGCTGCTGTTGAATAAACAGAACAGTTAAGCACAAGTACTGTAACACCTTAATAAAAATTGCACATGTAATACACATCTTAAAGGAGAAAAACGAACGAAACAATTTCAGCTTGAAAGTTTTCACTCGATGAACATACAATTTCAACTAGGTAGCATAATTATTTGGATCCACAAATAAGGATAGAAGCTTATACTCTGGAAGAATGTCTCCCTGCTTATGCAATAATGTTCATGCTTTATAGGAGCTTAAATGGCCAGAGTACAAATTTCTTCCTATAAGGGCAGATTACTCAATAAAAAATTATTGGAATAATTCATTAAGAAAAAGGTTAGGTGGCTATAATGCCACAAATATTCTTCCAGTTCAACTACACGTTTCTAAATATTTCCAATGGTTATCGAATCTATCACCTGTTGCGAAGTTAAAAAAAAAAAAGAGCTGATCATCTATTGTACAGATCACTTGGAGTAGTAGACAATCCTGATCCTAACCCTCAGTGACGAGCTTCCAATTTAAAAGAATCTCAATTCATGTTTTGGATGCAAATTTGTGAGCCACAATGACTTTATGTGAGGCATCTATAGGTGACGATTGTACTATTGATGTAGCAACATGCTCAAAACAGTTTCTTCGCGCGCGTCTTAAAGGCACTGCAAACAATTTTGCTTATAGACACTGGAAAAGGTTAGGGAATCATTTTGGTAGTTTCTTCTCTTCTTAAAGGCATTACAAACAATTTTGCTTGTGGAGGTTAGGGAATCATTTTGCTTGATGAGAAGAACTTTGATATTAACCAGGAATCAGAAAAATGGGCCATTATATACCAGCAAAGACAAGGTGAAGCAGGCATACTTCATTATAGGCTTCTCGCCTTCACCATACCTCCCCATACGAAATGATGAAAGAGAATGAGAGTAAAAATACCCAGCAGTGAACATATTTTGCCAGGTAAGTGCATTTCAAGTCGATTGAATGATCTACCTCTGGACACTCGTCGTAAGAATCACAAAACACAAAATGAAAGATGCATGTACTCCCTCCGTTTCACAATATAAGTCATTCTAGCATTTCCCACATTCATATTGATGTTAATGAATCTATACATATTAACATTAATATGAATGTGGGAAATGCTAGAATGACTTACATTGTGAAACGGAGGAAGTACATCGTAGTGTGTTATAAAACACGTTGGATATCACTGCTTTCTTTTTCTGAAAAGTTCTAATTATCTGGAAACTACGGCAAGAACAATGACTGATGAGAGAAAGCACACATGAAAAGAACCAATCAGCAGTGACTGCAAAGTCGCAAGCTTATCGGGTGACTAAATCACATATCTAAGAGCTTTTCAAATAGATAAACTGAAAGCACTATCAAAATGGTGCATAATCTGGAATTAGAAATGTCTCATTTCAGCCATATCGCTATTTATGTAGAACCGCAAGCATATTTTTTTTTTTGCTATCAAAACTTATTTCATCGAATATATAGAAAAGGTACATAGGCACAATTTCTTCTATTTAGACGCTCAATTTGAAAAGGCAGAACACAGTAGTGCCCTAAAGAGATAATATGTCTATTCTAAAGAGATAACTGAGTATTTTTTAGTAAGTCTCAGAATTTAGAATCCAAGACCAAATTGTAGAACAAACTAACAGAGGTATTAATAGTTACCAGCATGAAAGCTGGTTTATATTGAATTGTTTTCCATGGTTGCAGTGTTGCAAATCGTAAAAATCAGGCAAACCAAGTCATGATGTTTCAATGCTTGTGCCAAAGAATGCAATGACAACTAAATTATGTTGGATAAAAGAAACTGATCCATACGAACAGAGGTGAAATAAATCAACTTACATGCGTTGGTTGCATACTCATCAAGATGAGGTTAATGATCCACAATCTAAACATTCCACATACAGGACACATACAGGAGTATGATATTATGAACAGAGAAACTAGCATTCCTCGTTAGGACCCCATGCATTGTAGCTTATTTCGATCATCCATATTCCATATACAGGAGTAGGATATTACGCACACATGCGGTCCAAATCTATATAATCCTTCGTGTTCATTGCTTGCTTACGTTTTGCAGGATTATACAAGTTCAGGTTGCGTGAATTATACAGCTGACATGACTAAATGAACATGAAGGATTATACAGCTACTACTATTTCATTCTCCGTGATCACCCATCTCAAATTACAAAACGATGTGTTTCGTGTAAAATTTTTCTATACAATAGTTCTTTTAGAAGAAAATCAAATAAGTCCATTTTCAAATTTTATAATAATTAATACTCAATTAATCGTGGATTATCTCAGTTTCACGCACCGGCAGCGCTGAACATTTGAGCATAACCGTTGAAACGAACTCAGCCTAGGTTACTCCCTGTGGCTCTCAAAGAAGATATCAAACCAAATCCGAGTACTTCTTAGTGTTGATCAAAGCGAACAATGGGAAAATCGAGAAAAAAAAAAGCAAAGTTGTGTATTTCTGTATGACATTCACTTATATTGTGGATTCAACTTGTACTTAGCCTTCGTTGCTCAATTCGGAGTCGACGACGCGGGAAAGAAAATCTCCGACTCCGATTTCAAATCGTCACGTACTACCTCTCCGACTCGGATTGCGAGCCCGCGCGCGCGCGCTACATATAGAGGGATCGACACGGCGCCATTGCCAATCGATCGATCAGTCTAGCTCGCTCTTGCGCCTCGCCTCGATCGCATGGCGATCTTGTCCAAGCTGGCCTGCTGCTTCCGGCCACCGTCGTCGTCGTCGGCGCCGGCGCCGGCGGCGGCTCGCCGCCGCCCAGACAAGGCGGAGAAGAGGCGGTGGGTGGACGAGCAGGTGGGGCTTCACCTGGCGGCGAGGGTTTGGGACGGCTACAGCTACGGCGCCGGCTACGGCAAGGGCGGCGCCGTCGACGTGAGCCGCTACGGCGACATCGGCCTGGAGGCGGCGCTGGGCTACGAGTTCGAGCGGAGGTGGTGGTTCGCCGAGATGACGCGCCTGCTCACCTTGGTCGACGAGGACGACGCGGCGGCGGCGCCGGACGCCGGCAAGAGCGGCGGCGTCGTCAAGGTCCACCCGCTCGCCGCGGCGGCGGCGGCGGCGGCGAAGCCGTAGTTTTTTAGTCTTTGTAACGTGTGCACTTTGTGCACGTACTCTTGGCTTTGTAATTTCACATGATTGATCTTGTGTGTTCTGGTATATGTAAAATTCTTCGTGCATTGAAATTTCTAGTGTGATATAGTAACATCAATAATTAATTTTGTTTTTCTGATCATGGAATCTAGAAAGGGCGATCTTAAGGGGGTGTGTTTTGTTTGGTTGTCTACGTAATTCTAAGGACACACCACAAGGCTTTAGGCGTGACACAATTTGTTACAAGGATGCTTTGCTTCATTGGTAGTCTTTCCTACATATCATGTACCACCGTCCCAAAATATAGTAACCCTGTACAAGATTATAGACACAGCCTAGTAATATGAATTTGGAGAAATGTTGTACTATCTAATTCAATACTAAATTGTTATATTGCCAGGTCATGATCATATGCCTGTTCAGTAACCAACCAAACATGCTCTGAATAACATACTTCCAAAATTTCTAGCATTTGCTTCTCAACATTCCTATAATTTGTTCTTGCACATTCTATTTCACAATTTAATCAAACCATATTAAGGTGATACTACGTCGTTATTTACGGGAACTTCAATTATATCGCTTTCAAAGTAAGGTACAAGCATGATACACCAAAACATCCAGTTGAGCAACAAAAACAGAGGACAACACAACACAGTACAAGAAACATCATCACATTTTACTATGTTCTCCTCCCCTATCTTTCTGGAATCAACTTTTACTACTACAATCTTACAGTCAGGGCGGCAAAAATGGTAAAAAAAAAAAAACAGAGCTGCAAAGTGACAGGGAGCACACTCAGGTCACTCACTCACACCGAGTCACACAAACGGTGTGTGCTCTACCTGTTTCAGAAGTAGTACTACACAACAACAGCACACGGCAGAAAAACGTGTATATATAGAACAAACAACAAAAGGAGGCACGCTTCCAAGGACAGACTTGTAAAAAAGACAAGTCTCTCAACCGCATCTCTTTCTATCAACATGACCAACAGCAACATTGCGTGTTTCGAGTTTCAAGGTTCGCTACCGGATGATGCGCTGGGTGTCGTCGTAGATGTTTGCGGCTTCCCTCTGCCCATGGCGAACCCGCGTGTTCCGTCAGGCATGCGTGGCCCTGGAGGCTGCTTGTTTGCTCCTGCTGGTGGCTGTGGCTGTGGCTGTGGCTGTGGCTGTGGCTGTGCCTGCTGTTGCTGCTCGTTCTTGGCAGGATGGTTGGATGGCGGCGTTCCAACTGGATGGGCGGCGTTCCGGTTGTTGCTATTCTGATGATTATGCTGCTGATGGTTGTGGTAGCTCTGTTGATTGTTGTTGTGGTAGTGGTAGCCACGCCCTCGGCCTCTACCTCCACGGCCACGGCCTTTGCCACGCCCTCGTCCCATATCCCCAGCGCTCTCATCAGGCTGTACAGAAACAAATTGGTTTCAGATCTTTGGGAGTATAGTTTCTTTAACAAGCTTAGATGCACAACCCAACTATTAGGTAAAATTTTTACAACCAATCATGAACCTTCAAATGAGAGAGAGAGAACCATTCATTGTGATGTAACTAGTTATGTTTTTGGCATGAGCTGCTTAAAGAAAACACTATATGTTCAAAGGTAGAGCCCATATAGACACTTAGATAACGCATGCTTATTTAGAGACTATACCTTTACAATGGTGTGAGACAACAAATGCTCTAAACCATATTGATCCAGAAAAAAAATATATTACTATTCTTTCCTTCTTCACACCCTCATACAACAAAGTTTCCATTTTATATAGGTTAAGAGTCGTTGCTAAGCAGTTGTTAACAGTAGCAACGATGTTTGCCTCTCCTCGCTTCTCTCTTCCATGTCAGCGAACATTCCTAACTAGTAGAGAACAGTATGGTCTCTACGTTAATTAGAGGCTATCACGTTACAATAGTTAAGACAATACGGTCTTTAACCATTAATGTACCAAAATACTTTCTTACTAGTCATCTTTCCTTTATTAGACTCAATACAACGAAAAATTTCCTAATAAATGCTAAGAGTCGACTCTATGCCGTTGTCATGCGTAGCAACCATCTTTCTCTTTCCTTCTTCCTCTCTCTTCCACGTCACCAAATATGCTTGCATAACAATAAAGAGAGACCGCTAATAAAGACCATGGTACATGCCCTAAGAAACCCTTATTAACACCAGTGCCACAAATTGTGCTCATATTTGGAAATAAGTTTACGCACACTTGGAAACTCTACAGCAGTAAAGCACTGTTTTGTTTCTTTTTTGTGTTTCCAAATAAGGGATTATACAAAGTAAAATGGAGAGCTTACCAATTGCTCTCCCTGTGCATCTGGTGTTTGCAGTGCTTCTTCTCCATGTTTCTCATTTGATTGGTTAGAAGTGGAGACATCATCCTCTACACCATGTCCATCATTGATATCATGGCCACCCTTTTTCCCTTTGCCTCCCTTTGTCTATACCACAAAAAAGGAACATTATATAAAGGTAAAGAGAATTCCTTTCTTTTGCATTGTGCAAACAAATTAAAGAAGCATTTATGGCATGCATTAAACTACATAATCATTTTGAGCTATGCAACCAATTTAAGGATAGCACTGCGCAAATAAATTAAGATAGCACTGCGCAAATTGATTACACTATATAATTGTTGCAGTGAACACAAACAAAAGAAAGGAAGGATTGATGGCATACACTAAACTGATGATGATGATTATGCCAATTGTTGTATACATATTACTGATAGAAAATAACCCAAATAGAAGGGGGATACTTGTTACTTGAAGTTCGAATTAAGTCTGAACATGGCATAAATTGCGCTCACAGAAAATTAACATGAATTGTCCACGCTGAGAACATAAAAACATGCTTATTTTGGCACTGAACTGCTTGTGATCTTTTAGTCAAATGGCTATTTAGATAAATATGACTTCTCTGTTGATCTGCTGCCATGTTTATAATTTCTTGAGTAACTGGTTATGTTCACACATATTAGCAACAAGTTAAGATTATGACGTTGAAAGTTGAAACACGTCAACCTATATACCACGGTACCAAACTTTCCCTATATTCTTGCAAATGCATTCTCTAGACCTGTCTATAATATATTGGACAATATATGAGGTACAGGGTCACCAACTCCCCATATTTGATCTGTTATTAATATTCGTGGAGAGTTGGGATCAAAGTGGGGTCACCTGCAAATTGGGGGCATAACAACTGAAGTGTATTTCTTTTCAAGGTTACTTGTGCCATACTTGAGAGCAAATCTGAAATGTAACGCTATTATGAGTGCACTAGTGCAATCCCCTAAATCTTGCGTATTTAAAGCTGGATAGATTAATGGACCTCATACTCTTATTAGATGTTCCAATGGATGTTAAGTGCCATACGATTGAATCCGTCCACATGGTTTGATCCATTCTAATAAGGATTAGATTTAAAATCATGGTCTCTTGCCATTAAAGCAGATTCATACACGGCAAAACCAACTAAAGTTCTCTCAGACAGGTAAAGCAACACATACATAACAAGTGCGCATTAACATGACATTTGCATATGCACTTAAGCACCAAAGTACTGAACTCTCATGTGCAATTGACTAATCCAATGGTTACCATGCAAGTATTCAATAATCGAACTCTCAGCCCATTTCTCCAGTTCCTCTCATCATTAAGTTCCACGATCTGCATAGGATGAAGAAAATATCAGAGATGATGCATGTGCAACAGTGATTACCATGTTCATGAAAATATTACAATGCATCATGTAATGGTCCATACCGCTTTCTCAGCATCCTCTACAGTATCGTACTCAACAAAAGCATGCAGCTGCCAACAAGGGGAAAATATATTAATCCAACAAGAAATCAATGACAAAAAGTGTAGCACATATGTCGGCCACAACAAAAATGGAACAAAGAAATAACCTTGTTAACAAGGAATATTATTCATTTGAGCCAAGTTAATTAATATCTTATTATTACTTCCTATGTTTATCCATCATTTCATCTGGACCTACATCGAAAAAATAATGAAATATTTCCCCCCTAAAAATACTGAAATGAAATAATGAATATGCATGCACATATATATAGAATATAAAGTTTTTTTTTTCCTCAAAACACATCAGATAAAGCAAAATATCGACCGTGTCATGATTTTATTCATGCAATCTAGTGCAAACAGAATAACCATAGGTCAAGATGGCAATTGGGTTTCCAGAATTTCCTGCACCATATAATCAGACTCTGAACCCCCAATCAAGGAACTGAGATGTCTCACATGTAAGGACCAGTGTGTTGTAATGGAGTTAACCCACTAGGTTTTTTTCTAAATCCTCATTAGACTCTTAATTTCCATAAATCTTTTGGTAGTTGTATTATGCTCAATAATTATTGCTACTGTGCAAGAATACATTGTTCAGGGAAGATTACTACAGGAATTACTAGAACTCAGTGATCAGTAACAAAGTGGTGTTTGAGTAATGGAAATATTAAAAGTAATTACCTTGTTAGCAAAAAGCATATCTAGCTTGGCAGATCTATTAGTAACTGGACCAGTGCCATTTGGGGTTTGAGGATAGCATGTTCGAATTGTCTTGACACTGGAACATAACAAAACATCAATCTAAATAGAAATATATAGATCAATTATTTTATGATCGAAAGGAAGAGGAGCATATTACATTGACCTAGATAAATCTTTACCTGCCAACAGTTGAAAAAAGCTTCATGAGATTCTGGTAACAATGATCATCTGGAAGATTTTCTGCAACAACGATTCGGGCCTACAAGACAGGTGAAGTGTTCACCTTACTGTCTAGCATTTTTTTCATAAAAAGCAATCTAGGATATGGTTACCTGGAGCTCTTCTAAATCTGACTCTGTAAACGGTTGCTCACGTTTTACTCTTGTTCCATCATTACTAACAACCTACATGTATCGCCAAATAGTTATAAATTTATTGCAGGCATAAGCAACATGCATTTTGCAGAGGAAAGACATAAGCAGCTGTAGTTGTATGTTGTCACTATTCTGATGCCTATGACTTACGAAGAATTGCAACCCATTGGTAAACAAAACAACTTCAGAATAATACGTACTCCCTCCGTCCAGCAAAAACCAACACCTGGCAATGAATCTGGACATAGGCTTGTCCAGATTTGTTGCCGGGAGTTGATTTATTTTCTAGGGCGGAGGGAGTACATTACAAGATCAAGCATTAAAGCCACAGGATATAGGTATAAGTGTATAACACAATTGTAATGAAACTTACGAGTTTTGATGATGTCCGAAGAGCTGAAGCAAGCATTGCATTACTTTGTATCAAAGCCTTAATCTTCTTAAAGCCAGCAACAACTGATATCGGAACTGCATTAAGTGAGATGACACGTCAGTTTTCCCTATAAAAAACAGATTTATATTGGCTTGCCCTAGACCAGTAGTTTTATTTCATAACTTCTTCTGCTTATGTGAGTAACTGCCTTTGGTTTTTCAAACTCATTTTTTCCTAGATCCACTTTATTAATTATATCATTTTTATAAACTTGCTTAGATACCAAACATAACTTGTTCCCCACATATTAAATGTACAAACAAACTTCGCAAAAAGAAAATGAAGAAGTACTGAAATAAACATAATTAGAAAACTGAAATGTTGGAGTTGTCATCTGCACTGAGACTAGTTAGTTGAATAATAAAGAGGTAGATTATAGTTAGCAACACAATACTATTGTTCTACTAATAGCTACTACCTCCGTCCCAAAATTTAGCTATTTCTAGCACAGTACCTTGTCCCAAAATAAAGCTATTTATCCACCTACCTATTCCTCTCAACAAATCACAACTATTCTCTTTCATCTACTTTCTCTTCTCAACCAATCACACACTTCTTCCAATCATTTCCACCTACTTTCTTAATACCCGTGCCAACCTAAAAAATGCTTACATTTTGGCACGGAGGAAGTATGAGCTTAATTTGGAAATATAAGAAATAAATTACAAGGACTCATAGAAACCAGTCTATTGCACACATATGAAATATGATAAGATATATAAAGATTTATGTTTTAATTTTGAACTAAAAACACTGTACCAGTTGGTTCCTTTACTACAAATTAAAATATAATGAATCAATCTTATCCTGATTATTTAACAAAAAAAATATCCTGTTAAGACACATACTCCCACCTGTAATTACATGTCGTTTCGAACATCAACTCAGTCTCCCACTCCCAAACGCAACTTTGGCCACTAATTTCTATTGTAGTATATCCATAAAATCTACAGAAGTTACAATATTATGGAAGTACATTCAGGGACAACTTTACATATATGATTATCATGTATCCGGTCTATATTTGTTCAAAGATATTCATACTAAGTTTTGAAAGCTTGGCCTAATGCTTCTTCAAAACAACAAGTATTTGTGAGCAGAGTGCATGAGAAAATGCATCTACCACATGAGCAATGCAAGATATTTAATAAAACATAGAAATTCTAGCATATGAGAATATAGTTTGTAAAGTTGATTAAATTATCTTCATTGTCTTTGATGGTAAACATAATGTTGTTTCTAATGATGGAACAAAGGCTCTAAATGTTAGTCCCTCCTAATAATATTTGTATCATCTGATCACTTTAGATTAAAAATTGTCACCTTACATTTACATATGCGTGCATTCCAACTTTCCCTGTACTTATTCCTCTAGCACTACACATTTGGTCAGACAACGGCCTGTTGACTTAGTTTTCTAAGGCAGATCGGTCGCATTGGATAAAACCAAATGATTGTCTAGGTTAGCCTGTGTTGTCAAGTGTTACTGGTATTTGTGAAGAGAGGGGGTGCTATAAAAGGAATAAAAAGAAACACGTATAATTTCATTCTGGAAGAGAAGGCTTCAGATTGAAAAATTCAACTCACCATATCCTTCTGGATCCTTGGTAATGAATCTCATCAAATGTTCCGTAGTGGCTAGATTTATATCACTGAAATAGTACTCCACCTACAATATTTCAATTTGTGAAATAAGACATTGTAGGAACTAAAAAGGTAAAAGCAACAGCATTCCTATTTATCAGGGTTTAACAATGATCGCTAGAGGACTATAAGCATGCAATTCTCATACTGGCTATTGGCACCCATATCAAACTAATTAGAAAATCAACACTATCCGAACTAAAAATGTAAGGTAAGAAGCACCAAGGGATAGGTAAGTAGAGATTTTCAAAACATAATTAATAATCTAAATGGAAGTGCTCCATCTGGTTGTTGTTAACACTTGGCATTTAGGGCAGGAGGTAGAAAAACAAGGAATGGGTTCTAGATCCTTTAATCACTATTCATGTTCATCTATCCATTAATTCCTAATTCTCTTTTTATTTTTTTACTGTGTGGGCCTCTATTTACTCCACTCCATGTTTTTTGCTGCTGCTGCCTCTCTCTCCCTTGTGTGCAGACCAAGCATGCATGCACAAAAAAGGTACAAGCCTACCACTAACTTTTGCCAATAAAATTGCATGCGTGCAGAGCTAATTATAGGACCTTCAGTGGAAGAAGCCTGAGAGAACCAGAATATCTGGTTTTCTTGAACCTCTGGAATCAACCCAGAACTACAGCTATTCTCCGAATGGATGTAGTAGTAAGCTGAGTCATACACACAAATCAACACATGAAACTATTTAAGTTGGCAAGATCACACCAAAGAAACTGGATAAATTTTCAATCAGACAATACACAACCAAACAATTGGGCACTTTAGTGGCAAGAAATAGGATCACAAATTGTCAAAAAATAAAAACAGACAGTTGGTTAAAACTGACAGAAATAACCACCATGCATGTCTACAAAATAAAATAAGCATGGTGCCTGGTAAAATAAAGGAAAGTATTGGCGGTAAAAAAAAAAGGTTCACGATAACATCACACCATGAGCTTAGACTAGAGTAGTTGAGCATTGAAGAATGAAGATACACCACACACACACCCCTAAATGTTCACCATAAGTAAATAACTGAAAAATTGCCACCGTAACTGATTATAAATAGCATGAAGTACATTAGGTTCGGAGAGCAGAAGATAAAAGAATAGATTATAAAAACATAAAAACGATAGATACTTAGGACCTTAAGTCATAAGTCGAAACACTACACAGAACAAAAATTAAGGAGCAACCTGAATTTTGGCTGAGTCACTACCTTAGGGACAACAGCATGAACCAAGAGACATCCCCTACAGACATTACCACCAAGCAAACAACACGGGAATACCTAATACCTTGCAAGCTGCAACTACCAGCAAGCAAACATCACAACAATAATTAATACATAGTAAGCTGCGAACAATTCCAACATAACGGGAATACTTGATCCCTAGCAACTGCAACTACATCCATATACTGATATACACCTCTGACTGAGTGCAATCAGAAGTATAGCTCACTTCCCACCCACCACCCACCAAAGCAACCAGAATGACTTTTCCTGTTTATATTTGATCCAATCCTAGTAGTATCCTAGTGCATCGAACAATCTGAAGTTACTAATTTTCTGATTTACTAAGGCATCACTAAGCTTCCAACATATTAGTGCGGTAGTTTGACTAAAAGATGACCCAATCTCCTCCCTGATCTAATCGCACCAATCGAATAGGGACAACGCAGCAAGACGGAGAATCCACCTGCTTCGTGATCTTGTGCACCACGTCGTCGGAGATCCCGTCCCTCCCCGACTGCTGCCCCGGTGGCGGCTGCTGCTCGGCCTCCGCCTCGAGCTCCACCGGCGCACCGAACCCGCCACCCCCACCGACCGCGGGGTAGTACTCGAACGGCGGCGGGGGCGGAGGGGGCACCGCGGCGAAGAACGCCGCGGGGGGAGGGGGCGGCGCCGCGGCGAACACCCGGATCACCTGCGGCGGCGGCGGCGGCGCTGCCACCGCCGCCTGAGGCGGTGCCGCCGCGGCGCGCGGCACGAACTCCGGCGCCTGCGCGTTGAGCCTGCTGGAGGAGCCGCTCCGCGGCAGCTCCCCCGGCCCCTCCTCCTCCGCCGCCTGCGCCGGATCCGCCACCTCCTGCTGCGACATTCTAGGGTTACGCTCCCCGCGCCAGCTACTACCTGCTGCTGCGGCTACTACTAGCTCAGTGGCAGCAGCGGCAGTAGTAGTAGTGGGCGTGATTAGTAGTAGTGGTAGGGGTAGCGACAAGAAGAGCGCGCCGTCGCCGCCGCCGTGGAGAAGGGGGGAATTTCTCACGGTGTCGCCGGCGAGGTCTGATATTTATAGCGCGTGGGGGGAATCCGGCGCCGCGGCCACCACCCGCTGCGTCCGATCGGAGAGGGGGAGGGGGAGTCAGTGGACCCGGCGCACGGTGGAATAGGGGCATGGAACGTACGATCAGCCTCGGGATGCGTGGGGGAGGAGGGTTGGCTGGTGTATGGACGGGGCGTAGGAAGCGGTGGCGGTGGGGGGATCGGAGGGGAGTGACTGAGGGGTGGGGCCCAGGAGGGTAGGAGGAGGATTGGATCGAAGCGAGGCGAGGCGGACCGACCGCACCCGCGGATCGTGTCCCGGTGTCCGTGGAGTTTGGTTGCTCGTGCTGTCGTGCGATGCGATCGTGCGCGCAGGCAGGACACGCAGTTGGATCGTGCTGTGTTCTCTCTTGGTCACCCAGGTTGCTCTCCCTTCGTTCCAAAATAGGTCCATTTTTCTCTAATAATAGTTGAATGAAAATTAAGATTTCTGTGCACGTCTTTCAAACTGCTAAATGATATGTTTCGTGTGAAAACTTTCTATATGAAAGTTGCTTTAAAATATCATACTACATCCGTCCTAGAATACTTGTCGCTTTGAGTTTTTTTTTAACTTTTGATCTTTCGTCTTATTCAAAAAATATGAAATTATTATTATTATTATTATTATTATTATTTGCTTTATTATCAAAAGTATTTTAAGTATGACTTCTCCATTTTTATATTTGCACTAATTTTTCAAAAAAGACGAATGGTCAAACGTTACAAGAAAAAAAGTCAAAACGGCTACTAATTTAGGACGGATGTAGTATTAATCTATTTTTTAAGTTTGTAATAATTAAAACTCAATCAGTTATACTTTAATACCACCTCGTTTTGTGTAAAAAGTTTAATCTTCATCTTTAGGAGAAAAGAACAATACCAATCTAATTAAAATACTGACTAGCATCCTATTATATTCTAAATTTAGCATCCTGTTATATTCTAAATTAATTTATTTAGGATGAAAGGAGAGTGGACAACTATAAAAGATGGTACATCTATGCGAGTTGAACTGAACCAGAGGGGTAAAGGCTGTTGTCGGTACTTCTGAAGTTATTTTCATGGATAGCCTAGATGGTGCGGAGATTTTTTTTTTAAGAAAAAGAAAAGTTAATGTGTAAAACCACTATATGACTCGACTGTTTATTCTTAGAAATAAATTTATTTTTACACATAAATTATCAGGAGTGTATGATTTAACCATTTCTATTATGTTATCACACAAATTCACCCATCGTAATTTCTTCTTACACGTCGTACGATAGACTGATTTTTACATTGTCATGGTCGGAATCACATATCATAGTAGGCGGAAGAAGGTGCAACACGGGGCAAAACAGACGCGTGTGCGACACATCTCACGCGGCAGTGACATGAGCAGCGTGTGCCAGACGCGCTACAGTGGATAGAGGATTTTGATTAAGATAGAAGTTGTTAAGTTAGTTTGAGCTTATTAGGATTTGGATTTATCTCTTCAGCTGTAAGCTTATAAAAGCACAGGTTATATCAATAAGAAATCAAGCCAGATTCAATCTACTCTCTCATCTCTCTTTCTCTGTTTTCTCTCCTCGTCTCTTCTCGGCGTCGCCATCACGGGGCGACCCTCGTCCCGTCAGCCGCGCCCTCGTCTGCCCACATTCCACACATATCCTATACGCGCTCTTCCTGGAGCTCGTGACAACTTAGTATCAGAGACTATGGTTCAAGGTGACTCCTCAGTCGATAAGCAGCCGCTGCTGGAACCAACGAATGCCGTCGCCCAACCTCCAGGACATGTCCGACGTCCTTTCCGGGCTTTCACTCTTGGCATCCAAGTGCGATCTCGCAGCCCTTCGTTGTTCGGTGGCCGTGGTCACACCCCGGCTGACGTCTCTGCAGCAGCACCAAGGGTCGTTGTAACACCCTGAAAATATTGGTTTTTAAATACGAAATTAAAAATTCAGAATAACCAAAAAAAATCTTTTCAAACTTCCTTGCATACTGGAATTTATTTGATTTTATCTTCTGTGTTTTTCATGCTATGCATAGGCTAAAGGACAGACGTCTGAGAATATGCGTGTATGTTGATTTCAAACATTATTTATTCAAAGAACCATGATTATGTAATATATTAATATTTGAAAATACCAATTATTTTCCTAAAAACCCTTCTCTGTATACTTCTCTGTATATTAGAATCCCTCTAATATATTTGTTCTATACCTAAAGTTATATATATTACAATTTTGGATAAAAACCCCCTGAAGGATAGTATGAAACAAATACTATTTTACAAGGGAAATATAACTTTGACTATTTTCCAAGAATCCTTGAAAAAGGAATAAGTCCTTTGGAAAAACTTGCAAATAATACCTAGTAGTAAAGTATATTTACTAAAAACTCTATTTGCGAAATATAATTCCTAAAAGGCTATTTTAAAAGAAAAGGCTTTCTCAGATGAAGTCTGATCTCCCTCTTTGAAAGGCCTAGCCCAGCCTGCATAGTAGAATTTCTGTTATTTGTGTGTGTTTAGGTTTGTGCCAAAGATCTCGATTAAATCCTAAACTCTAAAAGGTTGTCCTCTGTTTGACACCCTCTCCTTTCCTTATTCTCTCTGTCTGTTTGGTTAAGCGCCCCGGTGCTAAACTAATCACAGACCCGAAGCTCTCTCCTCCTATCGCAATATTATCGCTCTCTCTCAAACTTTTATCTACGGTTAATTTAGAACCACTATGTGAATTGAAACTCGATGATTCCCTCGAACACCTATAATCGATCGACGTATTTATTTATTGTACGTTGGTTTGAATATCCTCGATTCTATTCCTGCTGCGACGATTGGATTTGTATGCCACCCGTCGTCCCTAAAACCCCTTTGTGTTACCGTCGTTTGTTCGTGCAAGCGGCCAAGCGCTCACAGAGAAATCCTAAGACAATCGATGAATTCGTTTATTGGGCGTTAATCCTAAATCCCTATTTGACAACGCAGTGTATCCATCCAAGCAAATTCAGGGAAATTGCTAAGATTTATCCTCGCACGTCTAAATGTCGAATTTAATTCAAAAGTCCATATTTGACAATCCGAGTGCAATCCAACTATACAGCACCGTGTACAATCCAAACTATAAATATACAGTCCATTATGCAGTCCAATTATACAGTACCTTGCACAGTCCAAATTATAAAAAAGAAAACGAGCACAAAACGATGGAGGAAGGGAGCGAGTACTGTGTTCATGAGTGCTTGGAACGTCGCCGGCGCGTTCGTGAGCCCGCACGGCTTCACCAAGAATTCAAAATGCCCTTATGCGTGCGGAATATCGTCTTGTGTACATCGGCGGTGTGCATCCTGACTTGGTAGTACCCGGAGTGTTGTAGGTCGAGCTTGGAGAAGTAGCGTGCACCGCGCAAATCATCGAGCAACTCGTCAATGTGGGAATGGGGAACTTATCCTTAGCCGTGCCACGCCCAGAAATTCACAAGTAATTTCCGAACTAATTTATGCATTAAAACCCTCATCCAGGAATCAGCCGATGTATACAAACTGACAATTTAATATACAGATTCATCGAAATAACTAAAACGATAAATACTTACATAAGAGGCACTTAGTCCTCACCATGAAGAAAACTGCAGCGGAAAATAAAATCTAGCGAAGCTTCAGCTCCACTCCCACAGGCAGCTCAACTGGGGTAAAAGCCAAATGTCTTCTCCTGGATCCTTTTTCTTCAACTGAGGTTGATTGATTATTGCAAGGTGAGTACATGGAATACTCCGCAAGCCACACAGCAAGTATGCAAGTGCACATGGATACCAAAGGATGGCATAATATAGGGTTCATTTGCGAAAGCAGCATTTAGCAAAGAGTTGAGAATTTATAAAACAGTAGAGTAATTAATCATCCATATTAATCAACACTGAACAGCACACCCATGCTGCACAGGCCCAACCAAACCTGAACAACCAACCCCGGTCGTACAGATCAAACCTCCAAACCAGGAATTATCCATTCCAAAATCAGGAGTCAAATTAATTATCACATTATTATCATTAATGAGTAGCGTGAGACTAATCACGAAAAACATTGTTAGACCCGCCCATAACCGCGGACACGGCTATTCGAATAGTTTTACTCTGGCCAAAGATGTACCACTGTACCCACAAGACACGATTCCGCACATGTTGCCATGCCCCGAAGTACCACCACGGCACTGCAAAGGGGGAAATCGTGACAATACCCTTCACACAACACAACTCACCACAGTGCACAATTCCTGGATCATAATCTCCCCCTCAAAACCAGAGGCAATGGACTCCCCAGCGACCCCCACGGACTTCTCGCCGCTTCATAGTCTGGCACCCCGTAATGAACTATGCTATACAAAAGGTAAAGCCGTTGCCCACGCTGGCTTGTGGTTGGCACGGTTAATGTTTCACAACAGTAGCTCGCGAACTGGTCCTTAATTGCCATGAGCACGACCTTCAAAACCATGTGCTCACAACCCTCCCTTAATCATATTTTAATTATCAATTAATTATCATAACACGATTGACCATCGTGAGCTACCATTAAATATAACCATAAGTAATAGTGAAGCATAATTTATCCCATTAATGAGCTAATGTTTCTAAGCACGCCTAAGCAACTATAAATAACGTCTAGCTGAACCAATCCAATATATAAGGTCCATGCTAGTCAAATTATAACCCATAGGAAAATAAAGTCATCTTCGGCCATAATTAAATGGGAAAGGCTCACCACCCGATGACATTCTAAAATAATGCATAAGTTGAAATAAAACATTAGCTTTAAACGGGTTCAACATGCTCAAAGGGTTGTTTGGGATCTGTGTGACTTGCCTTACAAACAAGCGTCTTAAATTCATCTTCAGGAACTTCTCCAACGAACAAACGATCCTCCGAAACAACGGGAAAACTAAACCTAGAACGCAAAATGAGAAAAAAAACTAATAAAAACCAAATAAATAGTACAATTAATCTTCATAAATGGGTAGAGCTTGAATTTAGATGAATTATGAGACTTGAACGACCTCATTCCGAGTTCGTACGAATTAGATATGAATTTTACAAGATTTAATTCCAATTAAACCTATTAAAGAACTATTCGAAATTAATTAAATCATTTACAAATGATTTATAATGGAGATAAAAGATTAAAGCAACCTCCGGAAATAGATTAGATCATACTTGGTAGATGACATATATTAAAAAGGAATAATATGTCATTGAAAAGAGATGACAAATTTATATTAATTTTGCAATGGCTTGAGATGATGCGGATGTCAGCGATGACATCATCACCGGCGGATGGCTAGGTTTAAGCGGCACACGGCTACGATACGGAACAGCAGTGACGGCACAGCACGACAGCAAGGCGCAGCAGCGGCAGCGACTCAACAACGACTTAGCGAGACGGCTAAGCGGCAAGCAGTAGCACACGGCTAGGGTTAGGGCAGCGGCTAGCAGCGGACAACAGCGGGTGCGGTGCACGGCAATGACCGGCTCGACGCTAGGGCCAAACAAGATTAGATTAAATTGGATTAAGTCCCTAGGGATAAACTACACCGGTAAACGACATGGGAGAGAGGAGAGCTCACCGGAGAAGACGACGGCGACGACCAAGACGACGACGGCGAGGGGTGACAGCTAGCGGCAACGGCGGCTAGGGTGCTGGAGGAGGCGGCTAAACAAGAGGAGGAGGAGGCTAGGGGCGGCTGCAACACAAAAAAAAACAGAAATAGGAGGGGAGAGGACGGCTTATATAGGGGAAGATTGAATAGGATTAAGTGGGGCCAATGGAGGCACGGCAGAGGGGGAAGGGCAGGGGAGGCGTGCGCGGCTGGGAGAGGGGAGAGGCGCATGACTGGGAGGAGGCCGAGAGGAGGAAGGGAAAAAGATACAGGAGGAGAAGGTTGCCTAGAAAGGAAAGGTGGGGGAAACAGATGCGGTGCCGTTTTGGGAAAGGAAGAGGAAACGGAACCAGAAAGAGAATAGAACTTGGCTCGTCATACAAAACGAAACCGCGGTGGCAAACGGGGTCGGTGGATACAACCAACTGTGGACAGGGAGAGTGAACCAGGAAGGATTGACAACCAAAGGAAGGAAAGGAAAGAATTATTAATTACTGAAATGATGTTTCATTTATTAAAAATACTTCCAATGCTCAAATAAATCCAAGAAAAATCCTGAAAATACTTGGGCACACAAAGTATTTAATAAAATTTTATCTAGCTCAAGTTTATGTTCAAAATTTTCATAGATTTTATTCACACACTTGATTTAATTATTAAATAAATTCTAAAAATTCCTTTTTCACAACAATTTATAATTTAGCGATTTTCAGGGTGTGACAGCCGTCACCATGTTGAGCGCTTGGTAGTCCACACAAAGACACCAGGTTGCGTCGCTCTTGCAGACTAGGAGCACCGGGGAGGAGAATGGCGATGTGGTCAGCCGGATGATCCCTTGTTGGAGCATGGCAGCACATTGCCTCTCCAATTCATCCTTCTGCAGCTAGGGGTAGTGGTATGGTTGGACTGCGACTGGCACCGAATCGGATTTGAGATGAATTCGGTGATCAATGGCTCGGGCAGGTGGCATCTATTGACGGTCGTTAGAAACCAATTTCAACCGTTAATATAACTAAAATAAACGAGAACTAGCTATGTTTGCAATGCATATTTATTTTAGAATAACATAGTTCCACTTGTATTTGGAGTATTAATTGTTTGCAGGGATTAACATATAAATTGAGAAAAATGAGTAAAACTCACTCCTAAGCAAGCTTAAGGATAAGATGGGCCCACATGTCAGGTATAACCATCCCGAAAACCGCCATAACTGCCACAACCATCATAGGGACCCACCTGTCAGTGACCCTGGAAAGTTTGGAGGCCTGCTAGGCCGGCCCAGGTTCGGTCGAACCCTGGTTACACCGGCTCCAGCTGGCCTTACACGTGGATGCTCCTGATGGCTTGCTGATGGCGGTTGCAGGGCATTTTGGACATTTCGCGTAGGCTACAACTGTCATACCTGCCTATTTAAGGAGGAGTTCAATTCATTCTCAACACACTCAAGCAAGACTTGATCTCTCTCTCTCTCAACTTTAATTTAGTGCTCTAGTGCTAAGTAGAGTAGTATAGAATAGTTCTTGGAGTCCTTGAGTCTTCAGAGGAATTCAGGTATGGCTCTAGTAGTTTTTCTTTCCTCTTTATATATTCTCGGTACTTAACTTTGTCTGAGTATCGGTTTTACTTTATATCTATGTCGTTATAATTGTGTGGTTAGCCTACCAGAGAGGTACAATGGTGTAGATTTAATGTCCGATTATACGGTTACTCTATGTCATTCATGGGGATATAGAGTAGTATTTAATAATGTGGGCATGGTGTTTAGATTATTAAATATCATTATTTGGGCATATATGCTGCGGGACAATAAAGGTGGACCGTTGATGGTGATAACTCAGTATGGGTATTCCTCCACGTTAGTATATATTCCTAAGAAAATTCCTTAGGGAGGATACTCTTCCATATTTAGCCCCGGTTGGATGGCCATGACAGTTTGTCGTAAGAAACTCAGCAAACTGGGGTGGTTTCTCGAACACCAGGAGGGCACTGTTAGGGGGTATTGGCCGCACAGTTGTATACTAGTAGATGTGGACTAGAATTAAGTGTATATTAGAAGTACAGAAATTGATTGCTTTTGTATTTCTTCCACATAGCCTAGGATTTATTAATGAGAGAATCAACGTTCTTCTACTTCGTGTCGCTTTACCCATATATATGATTTAACCCTGCTTAGACTTTGATTATACAAGTGAAGTATATAAATTGTTAGCATAGTTCTCTCTTATAAATCTTCTCTTGGGATTAAATAAATACGATACCTTGGAATATTTCCGGGTGAAATGTTACAATGGTATATTTCTAGTAATGTCGTTAAGAAATACTAACAAGCATTTCTGACGCCGTTGCCGGGGAAGATTAATAAACATATTACTATAAGCTAATAATTTTATATGCATTACCTCTATATGGATCACTATCCTTTGCAGGCTAACCTTGATTGTTTTCACTTGTATTGTGAAAACATTTTAGTGTATGACTGGTTTCAACTTACTGAAAAACTTCAAGGAAAACCCAAAAGTTTTCTTCCGGAGTGTGAAGCCGCGAGTCGTCCCACCAAAGAAACTCTTCCGACCAAGAAACTAGCCATCCCCGTGCCACTAAACTTTAAGACTATGACAGAGAAGACCCTCCGTGAGTTTGTTGCTCCCACCGTTGACAACGTGCTGCAAGTCAACCTGGGGGATGACGACTTTGACTTGAAGACCAGCCTCATAACAATAGCGTAGGCTAGCCCGTTCTGTGGCAAGCCAAACGACGATGCAAGTGCACACCTGCAGCAGTTCCTGAAAATCTGCAGTACATACACCATGAAGGGTGTTAGCCCGGACACTGGCAGGTTGCGACTGTTTCCGTTTTCCCTTATAGGGAAGGCAAAACAGTGGCTTTAGGCCAATCGTGCTACAGTACATACATGGGACAAATGCTCAACTGCATTTCTCTCGAAGTTCTTCCCGATGGATAAGACAAATGCCCTTCGCAGAAGAATCTCAATGTAATACCCCCGAGTTTCGAATTAGTGTATTTTGGGAAATATTATAACAAACACGCAAAAATTCAACTTTAAACCGTTGTTCCAATAGGCGATTAAGAACCGTGGATGTGTAGGGCTCGCCGAGCAGTATGAAATAGACTATAAGTTTGTAGTAATCGGAGTCCGATCGAAGTCCCGGCAACTGAATTGATGTGGGCTGTTGGATCTCGTTTGTAATCTCTTTATATAACCAACAAAATTAAAACAAAAAGAAAAGGGAAAAAGGAGAGATCGAGGGCCTGAAACCCTAGCAGCCACTGCTCCTGCGCCCCTGCCGCTGCTGCTGCTGTTCCTGTCACCGCCGGCACTGCCTCTGCGTCGCCGCCGCTGGTTCAGCCGTCGACATCCTTCGCCGCCAAGTGAATCCATCTGCTCGTATCCTTGGTCAGTTGCTGCTGCTGTTTTCCTTGCTGCTGCCGCCTGTGCTGGTGTTCCTTGCTGCTGCTGCTGCTGCTGGTCTTCAACGAACAGAGAGGAGGAGGTTTAAAAGCAGAGAAAACAGGAGGGGAAATAAGATAGAAGAAAGGGAAATTTGAGGAATTTGGTGGATAATTCCAAATTCATTGTTTTTCTTATAAATTAGTACTGCTAGGTATTCCGTTTTACTCCCTAGTTGTTTCTAATTTATATATAAGACGGTCCACTTCCGGTAGCTCGAATTTATTTTATCGGCCGCTAGGCTAAAACCGTATTTTCTAGATTCAAGTTTGGTGACCTAAATAAGATTTGTAGGTTTCATTGTTATCTTTCCAACACCACTGGTTCCCTATAAACGGTTTAGAAGAAACACTAGAAACAGCGCTGCTGACGTGTCCGAAACCGGTACAATTTATCGTTTTGCTTGATCGGGATTGACATATGCAAAATCAGTTATTCCGCTCAACATGAAAGTAGTAGATTATTTTCTGTAGATGCCTGAAGTGCTATTATTTGCTATTTTTCATTGCGCGACTTATGAGTTATGTCTATAATCTCTACTACTTAAAAAATCCATAGTGGTGATGGTGAAGCCAACGTAGACACGCGATCCAACGTATAAACGTAGACACGTAACCGTGGATCAGAAAATCATACGCTGCAGAGCAATCCGTGCCACCTTCGCGCGACTCCTTCGGATCTCGATCATTACTCACGGAGAAAATAACGGCGCCCCCAAATCACCCATCGCTGCACTCCCTTCCTTCGCATCCAACCTCACGCCGCCCCCATCGCCGCGCCCCATCCTTCTTGCCGCACCATGACTCCACCGCCGGCGCCCCCATCACCGTCATCTCCTCCACGTCCTCCTCCGCTGTCTCGGGCCGCGGCGAACGCCACCCACCCCTCGGACGCGAACACGAATCACACGACCCCCTCTCTCGTCCTCTCACGCACGTCGAATCCTACAACCGCATCTCCTTCGCCCCATTGACTCCCCTCAAATCTGTCGGCCTGTCGCCCACGACTCGACGCCGCTGCCTACGATTCCTCCCCGCGCCGCCGCCTTCTCCCCATTACCTCCCCTCACTGTTGCCGCCGCCCATGATTGGATGCCGCCACCCATGATTGGACGCCGCCACCCAGGAGTAACCGCCGCCAATCCTCCACGCCGCCCTCAAGACACACTGCCAAGTTGCCGTCTGTTAACGGTTGTTATCGATCAGTTTTGACCGTCAATATTACTAAAATAGGAGAGAACTAGTGATGCTTGCAATACATAAGTATGATAGAATAATAATATTCCACTAGTATTAGATTTACTAACCTTTTGCAGAGAATGATCATAAAGTAGAGGAGAATCGACATCAACTCAGACGATAAATTAATCGGACGATGTCGAGAACCAGACTTGTGTGTGAATAGGCCAAGAACTCAGAATTGACATGATGAATTGGGCCAAAATTCACAAATCTACGGAATGGAGCAATAGAGGAGGCCACCAGCCGAAATTGGGCTGGATTGGGCCAGCCCCAGGTTCAGCCGAACCACCAGGTTCGGCCGAACCAATCCTGGCGCCGTTGGATCCAGGTTTTGGCATGGACGTCCAGGATTGCATCCCAATGACAGTTGGAGGGCACTTCAGACAATTCTCCTTCCATAACCGTCATAACTACCTCTATATAAGGAGTTTACTCTCTTCACTTCAACACACACCTCAAGCAATAGCTCTCTCATTTCTCTCAAGTTTAGTTTAGTAGTATCTACCTGGTAGAATAGAATTAGAATAGGAGTCAGGAGTCCGGAAGCCTTCGGAAGAGTTCGGGTATGGCTCTAGTAGCTTTTCTCTTCTCTTTTGTAAGCTTTGTACTTTTATTAGAATACTCTTCTATATACATTTATGGTATTGAAATACTTTCCGAGTATATGAGTACCTACTTTACATTATGTTCATGTTATACTGAATATACAGCTAGCTTATCTAGGAGATGCTTTGGTGCGAGTATAATGTTTGCTTATGCAATTACTCTATGTCATGACGATGATATTAGAGTAGTATCTGGTAGTTTAGATGTGGTGTCTAGATTACGGGATATCATTATTTAGGGTTATATATTGCGGATGAGAGGTGGGCCGCTGGTGGTGACAACTCAGTACGGGTATTCCTCCGCGCCTATATATAATCCTAAGTTAATTTCCTGGGGAGGGTATTCCTCTGTATTTAGCCCCGGTTGTTTGGTCATGACGGACTGTTGTAAGGAACTCGGCAGTCAGCGGTGGCTTCTCGAAGTACCAGGAGGGCATCAGATAGAGGGTATTAGCTAGTATATCAGATAACTAGAATGTATGTATACTAGCGGGTATTAGCTAGTATTGCCAATCGAAGAACACAAACAAGAACGAGATAGAAAAACAACCAAAATTGCAGATGAATGATTAAGTTCACGAGTTGGGGTCTTACAAACCGATCTAGCGGCGAAACTGTTCTTGACAGATTAATCTAAGCAAAACCCAAAAACATAAAAACGGCGGCGGGTACTGATATATAGAGTTTAGGGTCGTGCAAACCCCTCTCGACACAACCCTAATGGGTTCCAACACGATACACGGGCCAAAAGCCCAAATACGGTGACGCAGCACCGGAACAGATTCTGGATGTCAACTTGTTTGGTCAATTCCCGTTGACTCGGAAAGAATTTGGACGTGGGACCAAAACCATTGGAAAGGTTATCTTCTTAGCTTTCCATCCATATAAAGAACGCCCCAATCCAAGCACGTATGTGATCTGGGCGCCCATTTTAGTGCAGACTGGTCCTGGACTCCGAATTACACCCTACATCGACTTGGTTTAGGCCTCCACCTTGACTTGGACGTCCCCGATGATCCTCCATGGCTCTAAGTCCTTCTCCAAGTGTCTCCTTGTCCCCTCCATTGTTCCTAATCACAATATAATTATTAGGTAGGAATCTATTCTCGAATTCATACAAAGAAGAACACAGGAACGAGCTCACCTCTAAATTTAATTGTCGCGCACGAGCTCTTGTTATCGGTCCTTGAATGACCGTTGGAGGATTGTTGTGTGTATCCGAGGCAGTGATGTCCGCATCATCCTCCCCTTCTTGAATTGAAGTCGTCCTCGACTCAAGCTCATCCTCTTCTCCCAAGTATGGCTTCAAGTCTGAAATGTTAAACGTGGGACTAACCCCAAACTTGGGAGGCAACTCAAGTTTATATGCATTATCATTAATCTTCTCAACAATTTTAAAAGGACCATCAGCACGAGGCATCAACTTAGACTTTCTCAATTCCGGAAATCTATCCTTTCGTAAGTGCAACCAAACTAAATCACCCGGTTCAAGCTTAACCTCTTGCTTACCTTTACTACCAGCAATTCTATACTTTTCAGTCATCTTTTCAATATTGAACTTGGTTGACTCATGCATTTTCAAAATAAATTCAGCGCGTGCCTTAGCATCATTATGAACCCTCTCACTAGTAGGTAAAGGCAAAATATCAATGGGAGCACGAGGGCTGAAACCATACACTACCTGAAAAGGACTTACCTTGGTAGTAGAATGTGTTGCCCGATTGTATGCAAACTCCACATGAGGCAAACATTCTTCCCATATCTTCAAATTTTTCTTCAAAATAGCCCTCAACATGGTACCCAAAGTGCGGTTGACTACCTCCGTTTGTCCATCTGTTTGTGGGTGACATGTTGTAGAAAACAATAGCTTTGTACCCAACTTGTTCCATAGCGTGCGCCAGAAATGACTTAAGAATTTTGCATCACGATCTGAAACAATAGTAGAAGGCATACCATGCAAGCGAACAATCTCATGGAAAAATAGATCAGCAATATGAACAGCATCATCACTTTTATGACATGGTATGAAATGTGCCATCTTAGAAAAATGATCCACCACCACAAAAATACTATCCCTCCCCCTCTTAGTTCTAGGCAATCCCAAAACAAAGTCCATAGAAATATCTGCCCAAGGAATAGAAGGTACAGGAAGAGGCATATACAAACCATGTGGATTCAAACGAGACTTAGCTTTCTGACAAGTGGTGCAACGTGCCACGAACCTCTCAACATCCTTTCTCATCCTTGACCAAAAGAAATGCATGGCCAAAACATCTTCCGTCTTCTTAGCTCCAAAATGTCCCATCAACCCTCCTCCATGCGCTTCCTGTATCAACAAAAGACGAACGGACCCAACTGGAATGCATAGACGGTTAGCTCTATAAACAAATCTACCATTGATCACAAATTTGTTCCAAGTACGTTCCTCTTTGCAATTTATCATCACGTCATTAAAATCAGGATCAAGCGCATATTGTTTTTTAATTGATTCAAGTCCAAAAATCCGACAATCAAGTTGGGACAAGAAAGTATAGCGCCTAGACAAAGCACCTGCAATAACATTATCTTTCCCTTTCTTGTGTTTGATAACATAAGGAAAAGATTCAATAAATTCAACCCATTTTGCATGTCTACGATTCAAATTATTTTGAGAGCGAAGATATTTAAGCGATTCGTGATCGGAGTGAATAACAAATTCTTTAGGCCACAAATAATGACGCCACGTCTCTAAGGAACGTACAAGAGCATATAATTCCTTATCATACGTGGAATAATTCAAAACAGGACCATGCAACTTCTCACTAAAGTATGCAACAGGCTTACCATCTTGCATCAACACACCTCCAATGCCAACTCCACTAGCATCACATTCTAACTCAAAAGTCTTACCAAAGTTTGGAAGTTGTAGCAAAGGTGCATGTGTAAGCTTGTCCTTCAAAGTGTCAAAGGACTTCTCATGTGTCTTTCCCCAATGGAAGACCACCCCTTTCTTCGTCAACTCGTTCAATGGTGCAGCAAAAGTACTGAAATCTTTGACGAAACGGCGGTAGAATCCTGCAAGACCAAGAAAACTCCTCACCTGTGTGATGGTTTGGGGAACCGGCCAACTCCTTATAGCTTCAATTTTCGACTCATCCACCTCAATTCCCTGTGGAGTAACAACATATCCAAGAAAAGAGACTCGTTCCGTACAAAAGATGCACTTTTCAAGGTTAGCAAACAAACGTGCATCGCGTAGAGCATTAAAAACAGCACGTAAATGATCCATGTGTTCATCCAAAGACTTGCTGTAAATCAATATGTCATCAAAGTACACTACCACAAATCATCCAATAAAAGGCCTTAAAACCTCATTCATTAAGCGCATGAAAGTACTAGGTGCATTAGTCAAACCAAAAGGCATTACTAACCACTCATACAAACCAAATTTAGTTTTAAAAGCTGTTTTCCATTCATCTCCAAGTTTTATTCTAATTTGGTGATAGCCACTACGCAAGTCAATCTTTGTGAAAATAATAGAACCACACAACTCATCAAGCATGTCGTCTAACCTAAGAATAGGATGTCGATATCGGATAGTAATATTATTAATGGCTCTACAATCAACACACATTCGCCAAGAACCATCTTTCTTAGGAACCAAAATTACAGGAACTGCATAGGGGCTAAGGCTTTGACGTACATACCCGCGGTCCAAAAGATCTTGAACTTGCCGCTGAATTTCCTTAGTCTCATCTGGGTTGGTTCGATAAGCAGCACGGTTTGGCAATGATGCTCCTGGAATCAAATCAATTTGATGCTCTATCCCTCTCATGGGTGGCAATCCTGGGGGTATCTCAGCTGGAAAGACATCCTCATACTCCTGCAAGAGGTTAGTAACAACAGGAGGTATCGAACTAGCAATATCATCTAAAGAAACCAGGCTTGTTTGCATATCAAAAAATAGCACATATCATCATTTGAAATATCAGCAATGTCACATTTCGTTGCAAGCATAACACCACCCTTCAACTTAATCCCCTCAACCTTAGAACTAGGTGAAAGCTTATCCTTTTTAGGTGGAAAAACAGATTTAGCCACTTGCTGATTTTCAGATTCATCAAGTTTCAAACTAGCAGCTCGTTCTTTATCAGCTTCTATAATTTCAGGAGGGGTCAAAGGTAGCAAAGTAATTTTCTTCCCATTATGCACAAAAGTGTATTTATTACTCCTACCATGGTGTGTAGCATCATTATCATGTTCCCAAGGACGCCCCAGCAAAAGTGAACAAGCTTGCATAGGAACCACATTGCAATCAACAGAATCTGCATATGAGCCAATGGAAAACGAAACCCTACAAACCTGTGTTACCTTTGCTCTTCCAGAATCGTTTAACCACTGAATATGGTAAGGATGTGGATGTGTACGTGTAGTCAAGCCAAGCTTCTTGACCAAATCAGAACTCACCAAGTTGTTGCAGCTACCTCCATCAATGATCACAAGTGCACGACGGTTGTTGATGACGAAAAAAATCTGAAACAAATTATGGCGTTGCAACCTGTCATACTGCTGTACCTGCGTGCTGAGCACCCGCTGCACAATGATGGTTCTGTAGTCCGTTGTGTCATCACGACCAAAGACTTCGCCATCCTCATCCTCAACTTCTTCTTCCTCCTCTTCCTCTTCCACATCGGAGGTGGTGATGTAGCCATCTTCCGTAGCAACATAGGCCCGTTGACTAGGGCAATCTTTCTGCACATGCCCAAATCCTTGGCAACGGTGGCACTGAATGCATCCCGTCAAGGCGACAGATGAGGCACTCTTGGCGGGTACCTGCGAGGAACCTTTACCTGACTCTGCTGGTCGTGGTGGTGGAGATGGTTTTGGTGCCGCAGAAGCTCCGGATGCAGCTGGTCGCTTGCCCGCTGGCTGGGAGGACGTCCGAAAAGAGACGGCCTTGGGCAGTCCCGCAGATGGCGTCGTGCGCGGAGTGTATGTACTTGCCTTGCTCTTGCCCTGATGGTCACGCCCCTGCAATTCCTTCTCTGCAAGCATAGCAAATCGAAACAACTGGTTGACAGAGTTAAATTCCTTATAATCAACAATGTTCTGAATTTCCTCCCTCAAACCAGAATAGAAACGACAAATAGCATCCTCGACCCCCTCCACTATGCCACAGCGTCTCACACCCTTTTGTAGCTCACCATAGTAATCCTGTATAGATTTATCCCCTTGCTCCAAACGCATCAGTTTCTTGCGTAAATCTCTATAATAAGATGGAGGAACAAACCTATCGCGCATAGCTACCTTAAGTTCTTCCCAAGTAGTAGGTAGTACCCCCTCATCGGATAACCCAGTCCACCACATAATAGCAAAATCCTTGAACTCACTACTGGCTTGTCTAACTCTATGTTGCTCGGGTATAAGGTGGGCATTAAACTTTTGTTCTACTGTCATCTCCCAATCAAGGTATTTTTCAGCATCATAATATCTAGAAAAAGATGGTATTTTAAACTTAACCTTAGCATAAGAATCATCGGCCACACGATTATTATTACTACCTTGTTGGTGGCGAGTGCCACCCATACCTGTGCGGTTTGTGCGTAGACGACGTCATAGTCGTGCTTGCCTTGTAGCCGGTGCGTCAATATAGCCACTGGAATCATACACCGTATCTTCAGGATGAGCATCGTCATCACCACTCACCACTTCCTCATTGGAGGGTGTCTCCAACGCGGCGACCCGATCAGTTAGCGTGGATATCCGCTTGTCCAACCTCTCCATGTGGTTCAGGAAACCGATTTTAGTGAAGGCATCTTGGACAGACTTTGCAACGGCCTCCGTGATGTCCTTTTGAGTATTTTGTTGGAGAGTTCGTAGTTGCTCTTGGCTGACACAGTCAGCAAAATCCTGGGGACTCTTCTCACCTTCGTTACCTGACATTGAAACACCAAAACAGAAACAAAACGGTGAAGGTTATCCCTAATAATCTACTACTCAGGTGTAGTGGTGCCTCTCAACGATTCTCAGCAATATGGAGTTCCTAACCAAGCTCTTATAAGGTTCTTACTAGCAAAGCAAAGGATACCTGGAAGGCGTAGTCAGCGATTGCAGGGATCAAGAACCTGTGCTGTCCAGAAGTAATATGTGGAGCTAGGAAGGCCAAATATATGTATATGAGTGGTACACAATCCAATGACAGATAGTAATGCTGAATAAAAATCCCAAGTCACTTGCCCTTAGTTGCTGGTCTACTCGTGTCCTAGACAGTAGTGATAACAAAAATAGCTCAAAGAAAAAGACACTAGTAAACAGCAAAGAATGACTGGCAGGCAAGCTTCGGCGAGTTTCAACAAAAACTACAAAATCGAACTGGCAGATAAGCTCAACGGAGCGCGTCGTGAGCTCAATGCACTAGTGGAAATCAACTTTTCTTTTTTTTTTCTTTTATTTTTTTGATATTTTTTTCTTATTTCAGAACATGAAAATAGGCACACCTCCAAGTTATAGCTCAATCGGAGTAGGTATGTGGCCTATGGATTTTTTTTGAAACCACTATAAACAAGGTGTAGGAACTTGTGAGCTCGAACAGACAATTTTGCAAGCCAAATTTCGGATGTAAAATTTTTTTCTCTTATCCGAAAAGTTAAAATTTGCCTGATTCCGAGTCCGTATGCAAAAGTTATGGCTGTTTGAAGTTTCGGCTTTCGGCTAGGTTTTCCAGAGGGGATATAACCTAGTCTATTTTGCGGTGGAATTGGGATATGGTGGCAGCGGAGTTGTAGGGTGTTCTGGTGATGCGTGGTGATCTGGATGGGTGTTTATGAAGGCAGAAACGGCTCTCAAAGGATGAACCCTAACACACGGTGAAAGGTAGCGGCTAGGGTTACAAAGGACCAACACACGACTAGACTAAAACACGCACTAGACCAGCAACAGGAACTTAAACTAGGACTCAAACTCAACACTACGGACTCTGAAAAAGAGTCATGCAAAGGCTAAACACGGTCTAGGTTAAGGTAAGTAACAACTAAATTTTTTTTTAGCTTTTCTGTAGACTCTAGGATAATTGCGAAAAACAAAAAACTAATCTAGGGCAAAGAAACTGAGCGAACCTGACGGTGAACCTAGAGCTCTGATACCACTTGATGTGCACTAGGGTTCCCGATCTTCCGAAAGGTTCTGATAAACAACGATTTGGGCGGAGTCGCGACACAAATCGATCTGGCTTCTTGAACGCGCACGCTCTTGAGCCCCGTAATCGCAGCACCACGTCTCCTCTGGTTATCATCCGTGTCGAAACGCGGATGACCTCGCCGAGAAGGCTAATCCATGTTTGCCAATCGAAGAACACAAACAAGAACGAGATAGAAAAACAACCAAAATTGCAGATGAATGATTAAGTTCACGAGTTGGGGTCTTACAAACCGATCTAGCGGCGAAACTGTTCTTGACAGATTAATCTAAGCAAAACCCAAAAACCTAAAAATAGCGGCGGGTACTGATATATAGAGTTTAGGGTCGTGCAAACCCCTCTTGACGCAACCCTAATGGGTTCCAACACTATACACAGGCCAAAAGCCCAAATATGGTGACGCAGCACCGGAACAGATTCTGGACGTCAACTTGTTCGGTCAATTCCCGTTGACTCGGAAAGAATTTGGACGTGGGACCAAAAACATTGGAAAGGTTATCTTCTTAGCTTTCCATCCATATAAAGAATGCCCTAATCCGAGCACGTATGCGTCCTGGGCGCCCGTTTTAGTACAGACTGGTCCTGGACTCCGAATTACACCCGACGTCGACTTGGTTTAGGCCTCCACCTTGACTTGGACGTCCCCGATGATCCTCCATGGCTCTAAGTCCTTCTCCAAGTGTCTCCTTGTCCCCTCCATTGTTCCTAATCACAATATAATCATTAGGTAGGAATCTATTCTCGAATTCATACAAAGAAGAACATAGGAACGAGCTCACCTCTAAATTTAATTGTCGCACACGAGCTCTTGTTATCGGTCCTTGAATGACCGTTGGAGGATTGTTGTGTATATCCGAGGTAGTGATGTCTGCATCAGATACCGTGAGAGGTGAGTAGTTGAGCACAAAACTTATCATGCAGTCCTTGTCGCTCTTCCACAGAGTACAACGAACGTGGGGTGCTCGGCGAGCTGCCATGCCCGTCTCCACACCAGTAATGCAGAGGTCATGTGTTCTAGAGAGTGCGTATGAATTCTGGATTTTAGATCCCCACGACTTGTACATTAATTAGTAATATGAAGGTGTGTATTCATCGAACTATTATGCATACGATCTTTAGGTGATAAAATATTGATTGAATTGTCTACTGTTATCTTTCAGAATCCATACTCCAGCAGTCTTACATATACACATTTGTTGCATCAAACCTAAGAATGCTTTTCATACATCCCTGAACAATTCAACCTCGCAACTGCTCTTGACATATCTTATTCAGAATATTTTTTTTCTCAAATTAGTTGGACTGATAGCAAAATATTGCTTTCCAAGACTGTAAAACAACCAACTAGCAGGGATATTCATAAAATTTCCCCTTCTGTTTGGTGTTTTTTTATAGACATATATATAATGAAGGTGTAGGCGTATATAACAAAGGGAGAAGCTGTTTGAGGGTCTTAAGGACAATAGCTCAATTGACTAGGAAATTGATGTCATATGTTGGAAGCAATAAATATGCTAAAATGTTACTAGAGGTGCATCCAACTTTTGTCTTTTGTACCCAGTGAACTACAATTCTACAAATCTCTACCTTGTTTTTTGATCTATAGTTTCTTTGGTTTCAAAGTAAAGTAGCTCTTGACATGGGAACTTTACTAGCAGAGAAATGGGCTTATATATTCTTGGAAAAATAATTTTCTCTATCGATACTTGCTGCCTTGATTGTGTTGCCTGTGCCAGCCCTGTAGGTGGCAAATCATTGGAGAATCAGATGCAACTTTTGGATGGTCGGTCTGATTAATATGTACATCTTTCAGGCACAAAGCTCTTGAGAAAAAAAAAACAGGTATCAAAATTTCAACTTCTTAGTACTCAGTACTAAGGACATCTGTTAGGAGTAGAGCTCAGAAAAACCCTGGTTTTAGATCCTGTAATCAGTGGCAGAACTTCATGGAGGATATCAACTGGGTTATGGCTCCTCTAGCTTCATGCAAATACACTATATTGAGTATATGTTTATCTTCATAGACATTGATTAGCCATCTTTAACAGGTTAGTTTATGTAGAAATCATGTTAATGAGTGCCCCTTCTTGTTAGTCTATGAAGCTCCGTCACTGTCTGTAATGTTGTTTCTGTTAATGGAAATGGGAGTCCTCTTCAAAAAAAAGTATACTGTCTGTAATGTTAGTTTTGCAAAAAAGTAACATTTCCAAAATAAAAAGTTTTTTTAAAAAATAAATCCTACATTATATTTTCATTGTAAAATATACTGATTTAGTGAGAAAGCAAATTGCCTTGGCCTATTTCAATGGACAATACACATTGTCTCTTAATTTTGAGAAAACTAAGTAACTGTTTTCTTGATTATATCTCTGAATCTGAAAAAAATCTCATAGGTTCCTGTTTCCTTTATAATGCTATACAATGGAATGGCAATCTTACTTATTGGATATTGGATTCCTTGCCTCACTGAAATTCAAAGAACCATTGTTGCTACTCGTGAGTGTGGTCAAACTTTGTTTTTTAGAATATTGACAAAGGATTTGAAGGTATATTTTCAGAACATTATTTACTTGCATGATTTTTCATGTAGAGATCAACTGTGATCCACTGCTGTAGAAACAACATGTGTTGATTACCAGTCTATTAACTCTGGGTATATTTGGTGTTATTATCCTGGACATGGACAACTAGGTTAGTACAATCAAACAATAATTTTGTCATGTATATTTCTATGCTAAAAAGGCTGAAATTATATTATATTCGCTCTTTGTTCATGTCTATCTGTTATATATTATACAGCGCCACCTACCAAACAACAACTTTTCTATTAGCTACTATTTCAAATCCAATAATTGTACTATATAGAACTCTATTAGCTACTATATAAAACTCTCTGGACTTTGTGCCATGGTTGCTTCCTATTTCAAATTCATATGTTATCTACGCATATGACCGATATACTTGTCAAGCATAAATAGGCCATTTTATAACATGAGATGTGTTATTTCAGGGATTACTTACCAATGTGCTAGCAGAACCAGCTGAAGCATTCTTAGATTTAGCCAATGAAAAAACCTGGCCAGCAATTACAAAGCTTCTTCAGTGTGAGAGAATACAATGTTGTTTCAGGTCTTGAGTGTACCCTGGCATATCTTGAGGGGGAGATAGCAGCTAAAAAGGAACTGCTTTGGAAGCTGGAGTGTCATCGTAGAAGTGTTCTTGAATCGAAGGCAAAAGAGGAAGTTGCAAGGGTCTTGATTTGGATGAGGGATATCTGAGATACCACTGGTGGAGAAACCATCTTTCGTCGGTCGGCCGATTTCCACAATAGTCCCGGATGCAATAAAAACCGGGGCTAAAGATGATCTTTAGTCCCGGTTCAAAAGGGTAACGGGCATATTTGATCTTTAGTACCAACCGGGACTAAAGATTTTAGTCCCGGTTCGAATGCTGTCAGGGCATGTCAGGCCCCCCCGGGATCTAAAGATCGTAACTTTACCAACCGGGACTAAAGATCCCGGTGATCTTTAGCCCCGGTTGGTGCTACCAACCGGGACTAAAGTCCCACCCCTATATATATATGTCTTCTTCCTCCTCCAGCTGCCCGAGCAAGCTTCAAAATTTCTTCAAAAAAGAGGGGAGGTCATGCCAAAATTTCTATTGAATTTATTTTGGTGATTACATACAAATCGGAGGTGACTAAAAGGTTTACAACTTCATCCTCCAATGTTTTTTTTGTCATATTACATTTGCACCTATGTTTTGCACACTTTTTTGTCTCCAAAATTTAGTTGTAAGTTGATGAGAGAGAAAATTTGTATGGGGAAGAAAGAATATATAGAAATTTAGTTCATTTGCTAAACAAGGTTTTATAAAATAGTTGAGAAGGAAAACTCTAGTGAAAGTTAATCTTAAATAATAGAAAACAAACTAAAATGAAAATTAAAAGAAGTAAAACACATTAAAATTAGTTTAAAACTTTACAAATAGTTTTTAAGAATTATTTGGTGTAATATTTTATGATTTTTGTATGAATAAAGATATCTTATAATTATTGTATGACTGTCATTATTGTAAGAATAATTATTTGTGTACAGTTTTTTTTTGACTCATGTAGATGGATCGGCAATGGATGTACGCTGACCGGCGGTCCAAAGAGTTTATTGACGGCGTGCACTATTTTTTGAGAGTGGCCGAAGCTAACAGGCAAAGGGGTTTTATTTGTTGTCCATGCAATAAGTGTAAGAATCAGAAGGAGTATTCTGCATCCAGGACTATTCATTTCCACTTGTTTGAGTCGGGGTTCATGCCAAGCTATAATTGTTGGACATCCCACGGAGAGCAAGGTGTTGAAATGGAAGAAGATGAAGTGGAAGACGACAATATTCCGGACTTTTCTCAGTATGTTGGATTTGAAGGAAATCAAACGGGCGAGGAGGAAATAGCTGCTGATGGTAACGACGTTGCGGATGATCTTGGTCAGATGTTGCAGGACGCTAGGGAGGACTGCGAAAGTGAAAAGGAGGCCCATAAATTGGACAAGATGTTGGAGGACCACAGAACTTCGTTGTACCCAGGTTGCGAGCAGGGGCACAAAAAGTTGGATACCACTCTGGAGTTCTTGCAATGGAAGGCAAAAAATGGAGTTAGTGACAAGGCATTTGGCGATTTATTGAAACTCGTCAAGAACATTCTTCCGAGGGAAACAAATTGCCCGAGACAACGTACGAGGCTAAGAACATAGTCTGCCCGCTAGGACTGGAAGTTCATAAGATTCACGCATGTCCGAACGATTGTATCCTATATCGCGGTGAGGAGTATGAGAACCTAGAAGCATGCCCTGTTTGTAAAGCACTATGATACAAGATTAGACGAGACGATCCAGGAGAAGTTGACGGGCAGCTCTCAAAGAAGAGAATTCATGCTAAGGTGATGTGGTATTTCCCTATAATACCATGGCTAAGGCGTTTGTTCAGGAACAAGGGGAATGCTAGAATGTTGCGATGGCACGCTGAAGAGCGTCAACAGGACGGGATGCTGAGACACCCCGCCGATGGTTCGCAGTGGCGAAACATCGACAGAAAATTTAAAGAATTTGGAAAGGACGCACGAAACATACGGTTTGGTTTGAGTACGGATAGCATGAATCCTTTTGGAGAGATGAGCAACGGCCATAGCACTTGGCCCGTTACGATGTGTATCTACAACCTCCCCCCGGCTATGCATGAAGAGGAAGTATGTAATGATGCCGATTATTATTCAAGGCCCAAGCAACCTGGTAACGACATCGATGTGTACCTAAGACCACTGGTCAAAGATCTTAAACAGTTGTGGAAGAAAGAAGGTGTCCCCGTGTGGGACGAGGACAAACAGGAGGAGTTTAACCTACGAGCGCTGCTGTTCGTAACCATCAACGATTGGCCTGCACTTAGCAACCTATCCGGACAGTCCAACAAGGGGTACAAGGCTTGCACTCACTGTATGGATGAAACAGAAAGTACGTATCTTAAGCACTATAGGAAGGTTGTATACATGGGTCATCGTCGATTCCTTGCAGCAAACCACCCAGTACGGAAGAAAGGCAAGCACTTCGAACATAAGGCCGACCACCGTACGAAGCCTAAACATCGCAGCGGGAAAACAATGTTTGATATGGTTAAAGATCTTAAAGTAGTGTTCGAAAAGGGGCCTGGAAGCCAGCCTATAGAGAGCGAATATGGTCACGCGGCGATGTGGAAAAAGAACTCTATATTTTGGGAGTTACCATATTGGGAATTCTTGGACGTACGCCACGCAATCGACGTGATGCACCTCACTAAGAACCTTTGCGTAAACTTTCTTGGCTTCCTAGGTGTATACGGAAAGTCGAAAGATACACTGGAAGCCGACTCTCGCGGTTTCACGGGCGCGTGTGTCGCAGTTGCGCAGGCATGGTGCGCATGGCTGGTGTAGACCGGGAGTGGTTACACAGCATGGCACATGCGCTGGCACTGGACACATGGACGTGGCCAAGACGTGGCCAAGAGAGGACGTTCCTGGCCTAGAGTTGATCGACAGGGGCGTCGATCTCTCTTAAGGGGGTGAGGGTGTAACATCCCGGCCTAGGGCTTAATAGGATTAATAGAATACTCATATCAACAAGTTGCAACTTCTTTTCCGGAAGTCAATCTCCAAAGAACTCCAGGGTTAAGCGTGCTTGGCCTGGAGCAATTTGGGATGGGTGACCGACCAGGAAATTCTTCCCGGGTGCGCACGAGTGAGGACAAAGTGTGCAGAAAAGACATGTGTTGGTCTGTGAGGGCAGTCTATGACCTATGAAATCTATCAGATGTAAGCGGGCCCGGCCTGGGGGAAGGCGGGACGTTACAAGTTGGTATCAGAGCCAAGTTGACTGTAGGATAAGCCAAATGGTCAAACCTTAAGGACTAATTTTCCGAAAACATGATTTGTGAAAATTTTTCCTTTCTTCCTTCTCCAGAATTCTTTGCAAATCATTTTATCATCCTCTCCCCTCCTGCTTTCAACTTGAGTAGTTCTAAAACTAGTTGTTGAAACTAGAAGATGCTGAAGAGGTCTACTTATGGAGGTCAGTCAAGTGGATCAAGGAAGAACTGAAGTGCCAAGTGGTCAAGATGGAATGAAGTTTGGATCCTACCTTAGAACCTATGCCGCCAAACTATCTTTGAAGAATAGTTAGTAGGGTAGAACGTTTGTTGTTTGCTTTGTGTGTAGGTATGGTTGCATTCCCATCATTGGAGTAGTTCATTGATGAGTGTGTAACTGTACTAGGTTGCTTGCTTAATCAACTTGAACAATATAATGGTTTACACACACCAGATCAGTGATAACCTGGTTAAGGTCTTGTCTTTAGTGTAACCCCTCTCCTCCTATCTTCTTTAATATGCAATAGATGGTGAACACTCGCGCCAGTGGAAGTGGAAATAATAACAATGAAGGGAACCCAACTCTTGCTCAAGTTCTGGCTCAACAGACTCAGTTAATGAACATGATGATACAGCAGATGCAGAACCAGCTCAACCAAGGGAACAACAATGCTCCACCGCCGTAGAACAAGTTAGCTGATTTTCTTCGTGTGAGGCCACCTACCTTTTCTAGCACTACCAACCCAGTGGAAGCAGGTGATTGGCTGCACGCTATCGAGAAGAAGTTGGAATTGCTTCAGTGCACGGATCAGGAGAAAGTTGTGTTCGCTTCACATCAGTTGCAAGGACCTGCATTGGAATGGTGGGATCATTTCCGGATGAACAGAGCAGAAGGGCAACCAATCACTTGGGAAGAGTTTACCGAAGGATTCAGAAGGAGAAGACGTTTGGCTTATACCCCAGTTGAGCTGCCTGTGGGAGTGGAGCCGGAGCTTCGCTAGATTTTATTTTCCGCTGCAGTTTTCTTCTTGGTGAGGACTAAGTGCCTCTTAAGTAAGTATTTATCGTTTTAGTTAATTTGATGAATCTGTATATTAAATTGTCAGTTTGTGTACCTCGGCTGATTCCTGGACGAGGATTTTATGCACAAATAAGTTCGGAAATTACTAGTGAATTTCCGGGCGTGACAGTAATGATCTGAAGCATATGGAACAACGCGGCGACCTTCACCCAGAACCAAAGGAGAAAGGAAGCCATTACTTGAGTCCAGCCAGCTACACTCTTAGCAAGGCAGAGAAGGAAAGTATGTTTGAATGCTTGGAGAGCATAAAGGTACCGTCTGGATACTCCACGAATATCAAGCGAATAATAAGCACGAAGGAGAAGAAGTTCACAAACCTAAAGTCTCATGACTGTCACGTGTTGATGACACAACTGCTACCAGTTGTAATAAGGGGTATCCTTTCAGACAATGTCCGGGCAACAATAACAAAGCTATGTGCATTCTTGAACGCAATTTCGCAGAAGGTCATCGATCCGGATAGATTAGAAGCCCTTCAGAATGAAGTGGTGCAATGTCTCGTCAGTTTTGAGTTGATATTTCCACCTTCATTTTTCAATATAATGACGCATCTGCTTTGTCACCTTGTGAAAGAGATCAGTATTCTCGAGCCTGTGTACCTACACAACATGTTTCCTTTCGAGAGATACATGGGCGTTCTGAAGAAGTATGTTTGTAACCGTGCTCGTCCAGAGGCAAGCATCGCCAAGGGTTATGGAACAGAGAAGGTTATCGAATTTTACGTAGAATTTATCGAAGACCTTCGCCCAATCGGGGTACCTGAATCACGCCATGAAGGGAGACTACGGGGAAAGGGAACTCTCGGAAGGAAAGCAATAATGACGGTAGACAACAATTTATTCCGTAAAGCCCATTTCACTGTTCTGCATCACTCTTCATTGGTAGCTCCTTACATCGAGGAGCACTTGGCTCTAGTTCGCGCCAGGAACATCGGTAAGTCCGATGCATGGATTACACGGCATCACATTGATACTTTCCCCACGTGGCTACGAAAACATCTCATGGGTAACGAGTCGATCAACCAACAACTTGCCTTCCAGGAGAGGGGACCGTCTGGGTCGATCGCGACATTCCAGGGATATGAGATCAATGGGTACACATTCTACATGAGAGCCCAAGACATGAAGAGCACGAACCAAAACAGCGCTGTTCGTGTCAATGCCATGGGACACGATGGAACAACTGCCACGTATTACGGTGCCATCGAGGACATATGGGAACTTGACTATGGTCCTCTCAAGGTTCCTCTGTTCCGGTGCCAATGGGTTAGGTTGACTGGTGGAGGCGTAATGATTGATGACAGTGGGATAACAACTGTTGACCTTAACAAGGTTGGATACTCGGACGAACCTTTTGTCCTTACCAATGATGTAACGCAAGTCTTTTTCGTGAAGGACATGTCTAGCAAAGGAAAGAAGGGCAGAGGGCCTGACGAGCCTAAGCGTCAAGTGGTTCTCCCAGGCAAAAGAAAAATCGTCGGAGTTAAGGACAAGACAGACGAGGATTACGATCAATTGGATGGGCAACCCCCTTTCACGGTGACGATTGACCCTAGCATCCTCCTATCAAATGAAGACACCCCTTACTCACGCAGCGATCACAAGGAGGGAACAATAGTGAGGAGAAAGTACATGCGGTCAACCGTCACCGCCGATGTAATGCCGTAATTATTGTGTACACGATGTAAACTATTTTGGATGTATTGATTATCCATATAAATCAATTGATGTATGGCATATGTTAATTACGCACGATTATTAGAGGTTTCAACAAGTTTAAATCATGTATATGCTAGTTATATGTGATACTTACAATTTTTAAAAGTTTTAAATCACGCAGGTGGCAATTTCATATATATGTTAATTAGAGTTTTTAACATTTAATTTACTATCATTCATATGCTAATTATAATTGACTAGAGAATTTTTAAAAGTTTTTGACTAGAGAATTTTTAAAAGTATTAAATCATTCATGTGGCATTTACAGATGTTAATTAGAGTTTTTCACAATTTAATTTACTATCTTTCATATGCTACTTATATATGACTATTCGAATTTTTAAAAGGTTTAAATCATGCATGTGGCATTTACATATGTTAATTAGAGTTTTTAACATTTAATTTAATATAATTCCTACGCTAAGTATATATGATGATTACATTTTTTATTAATTTTAAATCATGCAGTATGTACATACATATCTTAATTAGAGTTTTTACCAATTTAATAATATCATTCATATGCTAAGTATATATGATTATTGGAATTTTTATTAATTTTAAGTCATATATTTGCTTATTGCGATTTATCCACTTAATTTATTACAGACAAAAATAATTTTTCGAAGTAATTTTCATTAATCTTTGTACTTTAAATAATGTTAATGCATTAACTTTTATTTTAGAAACACATATGTAAGCGAAAATAATATGCAGTGCTATAATCTTTAGTCCCGGTTCTTAACCTTAACCGGGTTTAAAAAGAATTCGGAAATAGCGGGAAAAGATCTTTAGTCCCGGTTGTTCTCGGAAATAGCGGGAAAAGATCTTTAGTCCCGGTTGTTGAGAACAACCGGGACTAAAGAAAAGATCTTTACTCCCGGTTGTTCTCAACAACCGGGACTAAAGATATCTTTAGTCCCGGTTGTTCTCATCAACCGGGACTAAAGATCCGGGGGTATATATATTCCCGGTGCGCCCTCGTCTTCTCTACCAACACTTAGACGTTTTCGGCCAATCGATCTCTCTCGGCCTCTCTCCTTCGCCGCCACTGCCTAGGGCAAATCCCCACGCCGACGCCGCCGTATCTCGCCGTCGTCTCGAGCTCGTCGTCCTCGCCGCCGCCTCCGCCTCCTCCACCGCCGCCACATCTCTGGGGTGAGACCCGCCGCCGCCTCCCTTCATCGATCTCGATCTCTCCGATCTCGATCTCTTTCCGTCGCGCCGCCAGCCACGAGACGCCACGCCACGACGACGCCGCGCCACGCCGACGCCGCGCCACGCTGCCGCCGGCACGCCACGCCGCCACCTTCGCCGCCGCGCGCGCAACGCCGCCGCCGCCACGCCACGCCGCCGCCTTCGCCGCTGCATGCAACGCCACGCCGCCGCCGCCGCCGCCGCCACGCCACGCGCCAGCCCGATGCCGCCACACCGCCGTTAACGAACACGTGAACGAGAACAAACACGTCAACGTTACCGAGAACGTGAACGAGAACGAGAACGATCGAATGAACGAGAGCGAGAACAAGAACGATCGAACGAATTAACGTGAACGAGAACGAGAACGAACGTGAACAAGAACGAACGTGAACGAGAACGTGAACGAGTGAACGAACTTGAACGCGAACGAGCGAACGAGAACGAGGGAACGAACGTGAACGTGAACCAGAACGAGGGAACGAATGTGAATGAGAACGATCGAATGAAGACAAACGAGAACGAGGGAACGAACGTGAATGAGAACAAGCGAACGAACGTGAATGAGAACGAGCGAACAAACGTGAACGAGCTAGGGAACGTGAACGAGCGAACGAACATGAACGAACGTGAACGTGAAATGGAATATATATATGTTACTTCGCATTTATCCTAATACATCTTTTTGTATCTTGCAGAAAAGACGTGTTGACGGAGTCGTCCCTCAAGCCGGAGTGGAAGAGCTAGCCCTAGAAGGAATTCGTGCAGGCAAGTGACGTAATAATATAAATGATTGTTATATTTGTAATGCAATTAAGATTATTAGACTTGTAATTAGACTTAGCATATAAGATTGTGTAGTGTTCTAATATTATTTGAGTTTTAATATAAGATTATTTTATTTGTAATTAGACTTAGTATGTAATTATTGACTACGGAATTGGTGCGACTCCTAGCAATTGACAATTTTAGTCTTAATTAGACTTAGCATATACGATAGTTACACTTAGCATACATGACTAGCTCTTTCAGTCTTAGCATGTAATATTATTTGAGTTTTAATATAAGATTATTTTATTTGTAATTAGACTTAGTATATAATTATTGACTACGGAATTGGTGCGACTTCTAGCAATTGACAATTTTAGTCTTAATTAGACTTAGCATATACGACAGTTACACTTAGCATACATGACTCTTTCAGTCTTAGCATGTAATATTATTTGAGTTTTAATATAAGATTACTTTATTTGTAATTAGACTTAGTATGTAATTATTGACTACAGAATTGGTGCGACTCCTAGCAATTGACTATTGTAGTCTTAATTAGACTTAGCATATACGCACGAAACACTTAGCATACATGACTATTTTAGTCTTAGCATGTAATATTATTTGAGTTTTAATATAAGATTATTTTATTTGTAATTAGACTTAGTATATAATTATTGACTAGCTAGGGTTGTATAATATACGTCACCTAGACTTAGCATATATCATGATTTGTAATTAGACTTAGTACGTAAGGTTGTGTAGGGTTCTAATATACGACAGT